>NC_091120.1:94493308-94793308 GCF_040183065.1 Periplaneta americana | reverse complement strand
TCTCAATTCAAATAAACATGTACTAGTCGTTAAAACTTAAACTGAAGAATATTACTGGAGAATCTTTTAAGTGTATTGCAAATATTCATAATTTAAATATGTATGACACTATTGTACTGATTAAGACTGGTTGAGTGAAAGAGAAGGCCTTATAGCCTTAACTCTGCCAGCGAAAATAAAACATTCTATTCTATATCAGTGGGCGAGGCTCATATTGCCTGTAAAGGCAAAAGGGCCATATCCTGTCATGGGTAAAAATACCGCAGAAACAAAAAGGAAGTATTTATTACATGAAGAGCTATATGTTGTCAGATTGTACTTACGAACGACTATGACATTTGAATATTAAACATTCTGTGTTTACATTCCGCTGAAATAACGACAAGAAACAGTACTTAGTAAAAATATTATTCACAAGCGTTTTTAAACAATAGCGATAATGTACAGCTTTGAAATTTAAATTACTTTTCATTGTGTTCAGACAAGGCCTGCTGAAGTAAGAGGGAGGAAACGGAAATTCATATCGCATGGAGGTTTCGGAACGCATTATAAATAACGTTATGTCACCTTATCTTCTGACGTTTTCGACATATAAAACACACTGCAAAGGAATTATGAACACAGTATGGTCATACTGCTCATCATGGGCAGATCAGACTGTATCGAAAGAAAGTGCTTAGGAGTAAGTTCTCTTGTACATCGACGCAAAAAGCAATAGCGTTCTTATATTCTTATGTGTGTCGCTGAGTTAGCTCTGTGGATTCCCGGCGGGAAATTTTACATGAAAATTTCTACCTCGGGACTAGGAAAAACTAATCACTAAATTGTGCACCAATATGCCTGAGTTAAATCCTAAATCTCTCCGCAGTGCATATGAAGAGAAGGCATATGTCACTGTTGATAGTGATTCGTCCTTCCGACGGGGACGTTAAGCCTGGCAGCCGCCTTGGTGCTATTCGACAGGAGCAGCTACATGCCGGCACCGGGTTTCCCCTTCTCCCTTCCTCACCTTCATCATCATCATCATCATCGTCACCCATTCCCTACACTACACTTACACGAATACTTACACTCATCCTAATATACGACATAACTATTCACAAATACACATCATGCATAACATGGCCCGCCGAAGTGATGTGCAAATTGAAAATGGGTCACAGTCTTGCCATCTATCCGCAGTATGCGGAACCCGAATCACGCAAGTGAAGAGGGTAGGCATTAGACACACACACATATTCTTGTGTGTCATTTTTGTGAAGTCCACACCTATGGAGTAACGGTCAGCTCGTCTGACCGCGAAATCAGGTGGCCCGGGTTCGATTCCCGGTCGGGGCAAGTTACCTGGTTGAGGTTTTTTCCAGGGTTTTCCCTCAACCCAAGATGAGCAAATGCTGGGTAACTTTCGGTGCTGGACCCCGGACTCATTTCACCGGCATTATCACCTTCATCTCATTCAGACGCTAAATAACCTAAGCTGTTGATAAAGCGTCGTAAAATAACCTACTAAAATAAAAAAAAAACAAAATAAATTTTTGTGAAGAATTCTTGTCGAAGAATTCCTTTATTCTGATTTTTGGACTCTTCGATCTGCATCCTAAATGAGAACGCGGTGAGACTTCTGTGACATGTACGCAGAGCCTTGTGTGAGATAACACAAGATTTCACATTGACCGCAGACAAACGATCCATGCACTAGGCAAGTTTAGATTCCACAACCGTAACTTTCGCAGAATATTATTTCTGCATCTAAGCCAACGGGTAATAGCTGGCATGTATTATATTGCAATCCATTTGAAACAAAATATTAATTAAAATATTCTTTCAGATTTTGTCTGTAATATTGCGCAACATATCACGACAATATTTTGTCACATTTATGTGATAAATTTTTTGGCTTACAACAAAATTTAATTTCTTTGCGTACGATATAAGACCTATTTGATTCGAGTAATCTGGAATTAAACAAAAACATCATGTACTAGGCTGTCTTTTATTCTTAAATTAGACTCTGTGATCTTATCTGGTGTTCTGTCGTAGCAAAGTTTTTTTTTGACATGTAGTGCCATATGCGTATTTTGAAAGTCGATAATTATCCAATGAGGCGTATCTAAAAGAGAGCGAAAGCAATGGTGTATGTTAGAGGTTAATAAATAAATAATTCACAAAGTTTCGAAGAATACCTCCATCTTCCTCTTCAGTGAGACAATGTGGAGATTAAGAAGGGCAACCTATAGTTAAAATCTTTACAAAAAGCTATTCTGCTCTTCCAAAATGCAAACTTAATTCTTTTTTCTCCTTTAAAATCAGATCATTTATGGTTAGTTTCTATCTTATGTCTTCATTTCTGACACAACCCAATAGTGAACGACCTCTTAAGGAGCGCCACAATTCCATTTCATAGGATAGGATATCATCCTCATTATCCAACATTCATTTCTCTAGAGAAAAGGGTGCATAAGTGCCACGCTTTTATGAAACTTCAATTGAGTGGCTCAGTACCAGAGTTGCCTAAACCACAAATTTTTTAGCCTTAGATTTCTGCAAAAAATGACTGTAAATTATCATTTATATGTGTGCCAAAGTAGAGGTACTAGGTAAGTATTAGATTAGAGTAAATGAGAAATAATTTTCAATTGAGAGCATATAGTTTTAAAAAACCAGGTCTGAGTTTAGACTTCAGTAACTTCTTTGAGTGTAATTGTGGCTTAGGCAACTCTGGCACTGAGCCACTCAATTGTGCTTCTCCTAATAGCCTTCTAACTGCTTCACAAATTGCATGATATCTGTATAATTTCGCCTGTATTTCTGAATCACAGTAATTGAAACACACTCTATACGCTAAGTAGTTCAAATACAGTTATAGCCGTCTTAAAATTTGGTCGTCACTGACGATGAAATAAAGAGATAAGTAGTTAAGTCACAGGACAGGAACAATACGACGAAATCTGAAGGAAAACAAGCAAAGTTAACAAGTGATTGTATTTAAAATGTATCTGTAACTTTGTTGGTCACAAATAAAAAACATAAGTTACAAGTTAAATATGCAGAGTCTTACTAAAAAAATAATTCAACACGAAAAAATAGTTATAACTAAATAATCTACTACTGACACTAAAACGAAACATTAACTTACAACTTTAAAATGTCCGTAGGTATACCCCGAAAACTTTGGACTTGTGAAATGTTGGAAACTTAATAAACTTTTTGACCTAAAGCGTTATGCAGGAAGAAAAGATAAATTTACAGCATTAATTAATTATTACATGAACAAAGAAAATTGTTATACTTCAACAAACGTTACGTATTTTGTCATTCTCACCAGATGAGAAGGAGCTTCTAGATTTATGTTGGAATGGAATGGAATTTACGGAAGAGGGGCACTATGGCCCAGGACTGCAACCTGTTACGATCTATTAATTGCGCTAGCTCTCAAGCTAGGCGCATTCTCAAACCCACACCGACTGACTACACTAAGGTTCGCTGCGTATCCAGGTTTCGAGCAGGCAACCCCCCTCGTCCCTAGGCCATCCCCCTCCGTGCTTGTCAGGTGACGATCGGAGAATGCTATGGAATGATGACGAAATGGAGAAATGGTGACGGAATGATGTAGATACCTAATATCGGGAAAAACGGGAGAAACCCGAGAAAAACGTCATCTACGACCTTGTCCGCAACAAGTGTCACTATTGATTTTTCAATGAAAAATCCCAGTCCACACCGGGTCTCGAACCCGGGCCGCCTGCGTGAGAGGCTGGAGGTGTGACCAATGATTTATGCTACCTTCAAATTAGCTGCTGTGCCAGGTGCGTATCCAGGTATGATATCAATACGGATTCGCAGTGCTATTCTCGTTCTCTACTGTTGAATGAATGACGTCAAACAAATCTGTACCTCGTGACAACTGTATTTTACATTTTAACGGTCAGTTAACCTCGCAGAGCCATGCCAAAGCAGCGACCCGTGTCCGACGCAGGTCAAGTGTCTCCTTACAGACGTGTGTGTCAGATACTCTCTGTGTTTTCCTATCATAACGTGTGCATCCACAGTCCGTATGAACAGAAACAACTATGTTATAATACACTCAACATCCATCATCATGAGTGGCCGGCTCATCAGGGAGGGTTGGTTTGTTTATCTCTCACCCCATGATGAACCTATTTCATGCGCTATCGATGATAGTATAAGCAAATACTGTAGTTTGTATAAGCACCGTCTAGTATATACACTCACGAAGCTCAATACGTAATAAATATGCATCCATAGATAGTTGCTAACCACTAGGATCGCTACTATCGCCTCATTACAGACAATGCAAAATAATTCCGGCACAGTATATTGTTCCTAGCACTCCCACAACTGAAGCTTCGTGACTGTATATACTAGATTGTGGTATAAGGTAACCCGTTTTGCTTCCGTTTGCTTCGTTGCATCAGTGGAGGAAGTTTTTTAAACTTAATACTGAGTTTAACATATTGCTACGTAACTAATTATCTATTTCTATTGTTAGTACATTGTACAAACGTATTTAAACGTCCCAATCATCACTTTAGTCGACCTGGTTGGCGAGTTGGTACAGCACTGGCCTTCTATGCCCAAGGTTGCGGGTTCGATCCCGGGCTAGGTCGATGGCATTTAAGTGTGCTTAAATGCGACAGGCTCATGTCAGTAGATTTACTAGGATGTAAAAGAACTCCTGCGGGACGAAATTCCGGCACATTCGGCGACGCTGATACAACCTCTGCAGTTGCGAGCGTTAAGATACCAACATCACTTTAACATCAGTCACTCATCATTTGTAATCCGTAGCTATGATTTTTCTCGCGGTATATGGCATTCAAATCATTCCAACTTTTCTGATGATACTATTAGGCTATTCCTTGTTTAACTGCAAATGAGCATGTAGGCTACAAAGGTGTAAATTTTTCTGATTTTTATATATTCGATTTCCTAACCGTTTCAAATGTAAGTCTTTTTACATTTAGGTGTGTTTTTCAAATTATATATACAGTAATACGCTTTGTCAAACCTGGCAACCTTTTCATAAAGGAAGCTTAATTAATTAATTACTGTATCAATTTACAAAATATAATACTGAACCATTGTTCCATAGATTAATTTGAAAGTTTAATATTAATCTTCACAGCAAACCCGAAATAATGACGTATAAACAAACATTTTGCAAAGCTATAGGCTTAACCAGTTTGCAACACAACTTAATTTACACTTTTACTATGTGTACCCGTACATGGGGATGATCCGAAGACGTCTGACATCTCTTCCTCTGAACTAGTGTATTAATGTCTGGTTTTAAACCCGATGAACACAATCGCAAAACTGAAACTAGCTCGAACTGTACACTGCACCTATTACTGAACGGAAGCTTCAGTCTCAGGTTTATTTGTACATTTTAGTTCTGTTAGGAGTTGGAGGCGTGCAGTTCCTATTTAAATAAAGAATGAATTGAGGTCACAACCTAATAAATTTGAATGTCAATAAGACAATAACGTAAAGAAAAATTAAACAATAATTACCTGAAATGGCATGTGTACTGCGTGACGAGAAGTGAAATGCCTCTTTACATTGAATGAGAAATATAATTACTCCTGCTTTTTCCACAAATTAAACAGTCTTTCCCTCGTGAAGTGCACAAAAGTATTCGTCTTCCCATTCCTGATGGTAGTAATTTCCGGAGAAGAAGTCATTTTTACGGCGAAGATTACAGAGGTATTATTTGGAGTTACCTGTCATCCTACTTTCCGCGAACTGCTACAGACGTATTACAAGCAGTGTTTACGTTTGAATTCTACCTTCCCCTACCGAGCGGACTGCTGTGGGGTGAATGAAAGTGCCGTCATCTCTCAATGAGAGTCGCCCATCCATCATCATCATCTGTTTCCACGGATCAAGTTATTGAATCTGTTTCGACTCCAGCTCAATATCTTCTTATGTCTGCCAATATCATGTCTTCCTGTTTATTAGGCACTACCGGTATAATTTGTTATAGGCATCTTTCATAATTCTTTTTAAATTCTCTTTTTCAGTTGTGTTCGTGCCAATTTTATTTTTCATTGCAAATAATGCGAGACCTTGTCTCATTTCTGTAGGCCTATTTATAATTCTGCCTGTCTTTGTATCATCTTTAACTTTATTTATTTATTTATTTATTTACTTATTTATTTAATTATTTCAAATGCATCGGAAGATACTATAACATGGTCAAGTACAAATTTATATAATGATACAGAACAGAAAAGAAGCTATATGCGTAAAATTCAATCTTGCGGAATTTATTTTCCTTTCACGCTGTTCCTTAAATATTTATGACGCTGAACTAAATAGTAGGTCCACCTTACCAGCAGCTGCTAAATTTTAATTTGGCGTCTATCAATTTATTGTTTAATGTTCGCTTATTGTTTCAAATATACTCTGAAAATGTAGTATTTTACATACTATATTGTTGGCATAATCAAATCAGTTAGGCCTATCATCTTTTGTTTTCCGTAAATATAGTCAACTCCGGATATAGTGAACGTCTACGAACTTGCATATTTCGTTCACTATATCTGAGGTTCACTAAATTCGAAATGTCTGTCCCCTAACCTTAAATGACAGAAATGAATGAAATTGTGAAGAAGAAAATAAAATACTATACAGTACCGGTAATTAAAATATTTCATTTTTATGGAATGCATTACACTGTATACTGTATACACTTAACCACAGTTGATTTACTTAAATAATGCTGTCGACCCACGTCCGCTTGCGAAAGACCACGTTCAATGTCAATTACAATATTCGCCTTATCTTCCAAAGAAAATACTTTACGCTTCGAGATTTTTATACATTTACTGTTCGAACACTAGAAACAAACTGATCAGGTAGAAATTACAAACACTGTTAAGGTGTGACTGCGTACTCAGCCTTGGAATTTCCAGGGTCACTTAATGGAAACTGGGAGGGGGTTGATGGAGTTCGAAAGCCATCGATATCTTACCTTCATTTATTCCCTCGGCATAATGTCCGTCCCCTTTTAATAAAAGAAGGCAATTTAATTTTCTGTTGTTTCCATGCTATCCGTCACAATAGAAATGTTTCTCAGAACAAAAGGCAACCCTTTGACGGTGGAGGATTAGAAATAATAGTAGAGTAGTGTGCCTGAGAACAGAATGGCAACCCTTCGATGATGGAGTGAGGTAAGATCGTCACGCGTTGTCTGGATTTACAGTACAGCTCATTGTCTAGGAATCACTAATCCTACCTTTGTCCTTTGACTAAAGGAGTAAGAAGCTTAGAATGTTGTTCTCAACACATCCTTTCAATTTTATACAAGAAAGTCCGACTTTAAATAAGAATTTGTTAGCATAAAATTCTTGTAACTTCAACTTTTAAGATTCACTATAATCGAAGCGAGGGTTCACTATAAACGGAAATATTAATGTACTTCTTAATGTGTGCGGGTCGGGACCAACGATTTAGGTTCACTATAGCCGAATGTTCACTATAACCGAGTTCACTATATTCAGAGTTGACTGTATTTTAGAACTATACAGTATTTAATTTGAAAACTTTTACTTGAAGTTCGTCTTTAGAGTTACTACTGTAACTTCGTGTTCAGCATACAAGATTGTTTTCGTATTACATTCTAAATTACGTAAGTCATGAGACGCATTAAAGGAGTTCCAGCGCTGTACAGCAGCGCACCTTAATTTCGTCATGAATTCCAAGGATTTACTTTCTACAAACTGCTGCCTTATCTAGTTCCCTATTCGAGAAAACGTTCAAACGCCGGTTCTCTTATGAGTATCCAAAAACCAAACATTATAGATAGCAGTGCATACAATGGTAGTCTACACAGCCTTTATTAATCAATAGAGCTGGAAGGAGCGGCCAATTCTTTGTCAGTAGGCCTACACGTAAAGCTTGCAGTCTCGTTGGTTTACTATTGTCTTTTCACCGGAAATATATTTTATTAATATTTGATGCTATCATCTTCAACAACAACACCACCACCATTATCATCACTAAAGACAGTTTTCTTACTTCAACAACATTTGAATGAGAAGAGTAGGCCTATAAGTGTGCACGGGGTATACATTAAGTCACGTGTCCTTCAGTAGAAACCCTGCTCACACACAAATAATGCGCACTAAAGGGTGGCTCTTAAACAGGTTCGCGTAAGTTGCGACAAAATTCTATGTAATTTATGTAAGAGTGACATAATCTGTTCTAAAAGATGATATTTACAGCAGTACTGTAATTAAAAAAATACATATAAACCATACCTGCACAAACAGCGCTCAACGAGCGCGCGCGCTCCTTCGGAGCGGGAGAGCTGTGTTTACCGCTCGCCGAAACGGAGAGGAAGATACGTCAGAATGACATAGACTTGAAATAGGTAGAGGGAAACGACCACTCAGCTACCTAGTGGAGTGCAGTGTGTAGGCCTATTGTCAGTAACTGTTTCACATTGCTTACCTACTGCTACAACACAGTATGGAGGAATCTAAAAGACGGAACATAACATTTAACGTTTCACAGCTCGAACTTATTGATATTCAATGTGATCTAAGGGCTAAAGATCGTTGAATAATACTACTATCCTGGTTGAGTTTTACAAGACTAAACATTAGCAATAATATCCACAACTACACAGGCTGGCTGTGAAAATGATTGCTATGTTTGGCTCTACATTTATATTTGTGAGCAACTGTTGTGTATAATCAACTTTAATAAAGGCAGACATCGAACATCTGTAACTGATGTTTCATTACGATCAGTAGGCTACTGTTCCTTTCAGCTGCCAACAGCATAAAACCTC
Source organism: Periplaneta americana (assembly GCF_040183065.1). Lineage (NCBI taxonomy): Eukaryota > Metazoa > Arthropoda > Insecta > Blattodea > Blattidae > Periplaneta > Periplaneta americana. The sequence goes on along the minus strand of NC_091120.1, from coordinate 94,784,487 downwards.
GTTTTGATGTAGTGATAAATAAAAATATAATAAAATGATATTGTACATTTAAGTAGCTATAGAATTTCTATTATTTCTGTAAAATAAATATTTATTAATTAATAATAGTCCAAGATAGTTTTGCAAACAATGAACGGGAATGCATTTCATAAACACTCGTACTAGTACTTCCCTTTTATGTATATTTTGTACGATATCACCCCTTCTTCCAGTCCACCCTTAGGCTATACACAGCGCAGCTAATATCTGGATTCCGCTCATGAGCTGTGAGCCGGCTCGGAGAGAGCAAACCTTGTGCAGGCCTGATATAAACCATTTGAAACTGATATAGGAGTACCGGTATTTTAAGTTAAATTTTACAGCAAAGAATATTGTACTCGTAATATAGATTTTAACATTTCATTCAGGGCAGTATGCCTGTGTTAAATTATACAATAAAGATTATCGTAATATATGCTTAAACATTGCATTAAGAGCGGTACCTGTGTTTTAAGTTAAAATTTTACAACAAATATCGTAATATGGACTTAAACACTGAATTAAGAGCGATATCTTTGAAACACTATGCCCTGCTATTTTAAGTTAAATTGGTAAATTAAAGATTATTGTAATACAGGCTTAAACACGTTGTTAAAGGTAGTGCCTCTGATACGGTAACATTTTGAATTAAAATTTTACATCAAATATTGCTGTAATATAGGCTGAAGCATTTCATTAAGTATAGTGCCTGTGAAATAGTAGCATTTTTATTTAAAAGTTTACAGCAGAGACTATATTATTTATTCTTTTATAATACACGACACAGCCCTACTCTTGAAATCATTCTTTTATGTGGGTGTCTCTGTTTACATCGTGCACCGCCGTGCGTCACTACTCTTCGTCAAGTCATATGGGTCATTGCACAAACCCCGTACTCACTTAACTTCAAAGAGTAGTGGTTATGATTCCGGACTGTAATAAAAAAAAAAAAAAAAAAAAAAAAAAAAAAAAAAAAAAAAAAAAAAAAAAATAATAATAATAATAAGTAGAATCGATATAGTGCGGACGAAGTTCGTCCCTACATTACGGATATCTATAACGATATGGTCCTGCTAAACAAACTTTTGCACTCTTTCTTAACAGACGCTGTATCAACTCAGTTATCTGCGTCGGTAGAATTGTTGATAGCGAGTATGTCCGAGGTTGCACCATGGAGTAAGTTATTCGTCATTCGCCTTACAGTTGGGGAAAACATCGGAACAAACCCAAGCAGGCACTCAGTCCAAGTGGGATTCGAACTCACGCCGAAGAACAATTCTGGAGCACAAGACCCGCTCGCTATCCCTAGACCACGATGGCAATTAAATTCTGCACATAACTTTGTACACGGTAAACCAATGGTGGCGTTGCTGTCTGTTTGGCGTGTGTATGTAGGCACGCCGAGGGAGGAGAGGTGCGAGCCGATGGAAGTACTGTCTCTTCCAAGAAGATGAACAAATGAGGACATCGCTGTGGAAATAAGGAACGTAGCAAGAGAAAAATTCGAAGCTAATTAAACGCGCAACATACGAATGAAATAATAATACCGTGCGATACAAGACACGTATTCACATGCAATGGAACAAACTAAAGTCGTAATGTAACCATCACAACGCAAGACTGATTCTATCGATGTCATTTCTCTTCCGACTGTACTCTTGAATATAATTCAAGCTATCTCGTGACCTTTCCTGTCGCTCACTCTTCCTTATCGCAGTGTTTGATTCGCATTCCTTCCGTCGGTAATCCGTGCTTGCGAGACGTATACGTAGAGGTTCCCTTATCTGGGTGGCCGTGAAGAACTGCAGTTGTCGGCGCATTTCTCAAGATCTCATTTCGAAAGATGAAGCGGGCGCCAAGCAGTCTACTTTCCAGATGAGTTCTGACTATGCGAGAACAATGACTGAGCGCCTAGAACAATGAGACCCCGGGCCGCTGCCGCCTCGCGTAATGAACACGTGCCGACTAGCATTAGATTACGGCCACACGACCTGCATCTCAAGCAGCATAGCGGTCATCTGCGTGACGTGATGATGCATCGCTCTATTGCGAATTGCGTTCCTCACGTCTGTAAATTCTTCCGGACGATAGTTGCCAACTCATAAATTCTGCTGTTGGCTAAACATACCAGTCAGAAACACGAACTAAAAGTCAATATTTTGGTATCAATGTTGTCATACGTCCGCAAGTGACCACTGGATAATGAATAAATGAAAAATTTTTCTAATGAATTACTTTAAAGGAATAGAAAACCTATATTACGTTTTATGATTAAATGCACCGTTAATTAGAAAATTATGTTGCAAGTTTCAGCAGTCCGGCAACATCGCCGTTAACACAGTAATCTTTCTTCTAGTAATAAAGATGTAAGAGACCAACGAACTCAGGTCTGTCTGTCTCCTGCCTCTCTCGCTACGACGTTGCAATCTGTCCGCAACGTTCAGTGGCTTGAAAAGAGTGATTTTTAAATTAAATACACGAAAACCGTCCACGCTATTGAAATACGCCGGAGGAATAAATGATTCTTTAATGATTTTCTATCGATATGGACAAAATTCACGATCCTACTCGCAATAGTTACCGAATAACAGAGTGTTAAACATTTAGGAAACAACATTTTTTTTCTGAGAAACCTATGAACTTTCCAACAATATGGTACTGCACTTTTTTGTTACATACAACATGAGCTATTCGCTCTGAAAATCTGCAGGATTATTTCACTTCCACCCTGTGTAGGTAGCCACGTACGATGGGCAATGGCCATGAATGCAGGAAAGTGAGAGATGGAAATGGACTTCGAGACGTTGTCAGAGTTTAATTCGCTTACAGCTATCTCACCGTAAGTGAGAGCTGTGTTTTTCTGAATTCTGACAACACTGCACGATGGTCGGCCTGCTTCTGCTTTCCGCTTGAAATAGTTGTCCACTTGAACCAAATCCGCCACACAGACGGATAGGTGGACACACAAACGGCACGTCCAGAACCATTTCTTCGGGATCAGGAATTCTGCAAATGTGCATTTCCGCGAAAATATCGAAATCGAGATTGTGCAGCATTACAACTTTTCTCCTTATTCTTCGTTTTATGAGAAAGTAAAATTCCGATAGGTATTAGACTTTTATTTGTGTTCTAGACAACAGTGACGTCATTTCAATATCTTTTAAATAGTGCTGTTGTTCGATTAAATATTTAATCGATTAACGATTTGAATTGAATCGATTAATCGAGTTTTGATTGATTTAAAAAGATATTTTAATATACTGTAATGAACAATTATTGTTAAATTTAACTTGTGTTCGGTGATAAGCATAAGTATTAAATGTTGTATATCTGTATATATTGCATCGTTATATTACAAAACAACTATTTTAATTATTTACCAACATATTCATTTTGAGGCTTATAATTTGTTTCAATTTCTCCGGGACTTTTTGAGACAAACATAAATAAAAAAAAAGTATGAAGACTCACCTAGTTAATACTGCTTCATACATGACTTTAAACATGTGAGTGCATTCACATGTTCTGAATTAAGTGCCGCTCTACGTTTCGTAACAGTGTTTCCTGCATCACTAAACACGGAAAAACTTTTCTGTCAAGAACTTCTCCACGATCGTTCAATTTAAATGCAAACGTTTCACCGAGTTTACCTCTCAAATTCTTATATAGTATGATACAATGGAGTTACACTTTTCACAGACCACAGAAAACTGTTTTTTTTTTTATCAAACTAAACACACCATCTTCATATACAAACTCAATACAGAAACTTCAACTGCAAAAGTACAGCGGTCGAAACAGAATTACCAGATTTTAGAAAGAGAAGATAGTTACGCCTTCACTTGCACACAGTGTAGACATGGTCATTTTATAAGTGATGAGGGGGACGAATTCCGGAAAAGTATGTATTTCATATGCTAGAAAGCTGAGCAGACAAGGTGGAAGCTTTCTTGGAAAACCATAAAACTTAATAAGGGTTTCGCATTGTGTTTCAACTTTCAATAGATGTAGACTAGGTCACTATCCTCATATCGCCATCTCTTTCTGAAGTGTTTGTGCAAAGATTTTCTCTACGGTACCTGCTTTGCAGTTAGAAAATAACAGTACTATTATGTACTATGCAATTTCCGAGAGAAGAATATTTTCGAAATTTTTAGTACCGGTATGAATTTGTATTAACAAAATAATAACACTAGCCTGCGAATTTTAACTTTGTGTTTGTTGCCTAAACTAAGTAATGTGATTTTGTATAATATCGATGTGCTGAATTCGAATTTTCAATCCGTTTACTTCTATCACGTCAGGTTTGTTTGCAAAATCACTTTAAATGTATTGTATAATTACGTGAATTTCATCACAAACTTTTTCATTTCACTTTTTTATTTCAAATGCAAAAGCAATATTTAAAAGACACAACTTGCTGAAATTGTGTGTAAGGTTGTTCATACATGTCACTAGAGTGTTTTTGCTTTGTTTTGACTTGTTTACTTCACTATTGGATGTATAATTTAGCACAGTATCACACAAAAAATTACACCACTTGCTTCTTAGTTGAGGAAGTCCTTCTGGTCCGCTTCCTTTTATTTTTGTCTTCAGGTATTTTACGCTTTAACATCCAACAATAATGAGGATGCATACTGATATACTTGGCTCGGAAACATGACGGCCTCTCTTCTTGGAATTGGTAATCCCTCATAAACCCCCATCCTCTACTCAACCCCTAGCCGCGTGGCAGAAATACAATAGAGCCCAGCATTGCCAAATCTAACAGTCATTGCCTCTACCTGATGGCTTTCACCCGTTCTCAGTGTCTTTGTCGACGTGTTGTTTTATACCGTTGTGCGCTTCAATATGTCTAATTTATTCCGGCCATGATTAATGAGTGTTGGAGCAGATGATCCGCAGCCAGGCCTCCTGATACACCTGAAGATCCAGGACCATCACGACAAGAACAAATAACACCGTCGAAGAACAGAATATCTTATTTGCAGAGGAGCGTAGCTAAGAAAACAAAGTGTTAAAATTGTGCCTAACGTTAGAAATTCTATCCATAAAGTAATCGAAAGTTCAGGCAGTTTAATAAGTATAAATCTTAATCACTTAACATCGGACGCAACCGGCGGAGTTGGATATATGGGCATAGAAATTAAGAATTACGGTTCACCAACTAAAGAGAAAATAAACAAATTTAAACAGAATTCGGTAAGATAGACGATTTTTATACGTGATTTACTTCGCCGAACAGTATGTGAACAGTACGCGAAAGAGATATCGCCAACAGCAACACCGTCCTTAGCAACCTAAGTAATGACATTATTCACAGCAGTGCTTAAAAGTTTTCTAACTTACAGCAGTGAATTAAATGTTTTTAAATCAATCTACATGACAACCAACATATTAGCAATAGTAAAATGAATATATATGAACTTCTTCGCCAACAACACAGTACAAAGAAAAGCCCTACAATTTAAAATTAAATTTACATACCAGTAATGAATAAAATATTGTATAGCATACTAGAGTAAACAGATTTTATGCGTTCGTGGAAATTATCACCCAAGGCGAAGCTGATAAAATCTAACTTTACTCTTTTGTACTATAAATTCTATAACTATTCAATGATCACAGTTTCAGAAAATTTTACCAGCGCAACATTCTTAATTAAGTATAAAATTCTGGAACTTCAATAACATGACAATTTAACACTTATTATAGAAGTCTGCATTTTTTTTTGTTTATTTAGGCAAAATATGTTAGTGAAAATATAAATATAAAGTGTTTTTAAAATAAGTTTGTTCATTTTTATACCAATTTTGTTTTAGTAATTAAAAATTAAGATATATTTACAAAGATAATATAGTCTTTCTGAAAATCGCGGTTTCACGGAACACAGTTTGAAAAATGTTCGCAAATCACAATGACTTCAAGAATTGGCAACTCGGCTAAGGGTTTATCCCTTGCGCGTGCCTGCAGTTAACTGGTGAAGGGGATGAGGGAAGGTCGTCATGTTTTCGTGCGAAGTATACTCCATCGTCCCTGGTATCTCCTTTCGAACTCCTGCAGATCCTTGTGAAATCGTTCACCTTGCTCTTCGCTCAAAAATTCTAGATTTTCAGGGAAATAATCAGGTGAGAAAACAAAAAATGAATTTTGATACTCATGTTACAACCAAGTTCCTTGTATGCTTCAAGCATGTTAGCCACAATGTTTCGGTAATTAGGACCCTTGTTGTTACCAAAAAACTTTAAAACAAATTCGCAGAAAGATATCCATAATGCTTTCCCCTTTTCATCCACAGTGTTTTAAAAGGCTGCATCAGACGTCTGTTTTCTTTTGTCAGGACCATTAAATATACATTCTTTTAATTTGCTTCAGACAGTAGTGGAAATTTCTCACATATGTACTTGAAACAGTCTCTTTCCTTATTTAAAGCCACGTTCTTCAACACCCGACTCTGGTATAGTCACTGTCACTCGTCACAATTTCCCTCACCACTACATCAGACTCAGATTAAAACTATTCAAGATTTTCTAGTCGGACAGTGATTGGTACATCAGGCCCATGGGATACAGGTAAAATGGCTGACCGAATAATTGGATACACGATATGCTTTTTATTTATAGAATCGTACCCCTTCACATCACACGAACAGAAGTAGCAGTCATTACTATGGTTCCACTGCTCTCTCCAAACCATAGGTACTCCAAAAGATAGCAACAGTCTTCTGCCGTTGATCCAATGATGAAGTTCTTCAATGCATACTCTACATACTTTGTGTGGTGCCCAAGCTTTACTATGATCTCCAAGTTTGATTCTAAAATAAGCAAGATATGACTTTTTCACAAAATCTGTAAAATTACGCCTCTGCGTAGGCAATGTGTATATTTTATATAAGTTATATAACAAAAATGGTCTGGATTATTTATACATTCCCGTTGCGACATGGTGAATACTTTCTTACGGAACTAAGTACTCTCAACTTTCTACTCCACAATAAAGCTTCAAAAACTGATTTCGTTTCGTTTCCAGATGAAACACAGACTATGGAAATGTGAGAGGAACTAGACGAGTTGAGTTGAGTCTCTCACCAAGGTATGGTTGACATTTCTATCTCCCACAAATAAAGATAATGGCAAGGCTGTACATTATTTCACCCTAACTTCCTTATACGCTTGCACCCTCTATCTGCTAAGAAACATCTGTTATCCTTGATTTTCAATATAAACATCTTAAAATATGTTGAATACATTTAGTTTTCATATATTAACATACTAAAACTACAGTTGTTGAAGTATTATAGTTTAAATAATTACGCTATAAATTGTCGTAATATATTATAAGAAAATTAAAATAACAAAAAAAAAAAAAATGGAGCGTGATAGGAACTTTCTGGCTTCGAATTTGACTTCAGCATGCTAAAAATACCCTAAAAACATTGAAACTTTGAAGGCAGTAATTTCATCGCAGACTAGTGTAATTAATATCAACTACTACAACCGATTAATTTTAATCGACTCGATTATTATTTGATTAAATCCCACAACACTACTTTAAGTTCACTTATAGGCCTAGTTAGATCTATTCGAGGGCTAGATAATACTTCGGATTTATTCAACGGCACTGTTCAAGATGGAAACCCATGAATCGACCTTGGGTAGGCACGCGCCCGTGACGACAGGCGTAAGTTCACAGTGATAAAGATAGCTCCCTCCTGCTTATCTGTTGTATTTAACAGCTTACGGTTTTCTCCTTCGGTCTTTTCCTTTCGCTTCAAAATTCTTTCAAGTTCCTTCAATGGGACGTTGTTAATTAGGGTGAGATAAATTCGTCTCAACACTTCAAGTCACAGCAGGTTTCACGAACTAATTCCTTATTCTTTTCGCTTACATACTTCTTTCATTTGCGTTGTATTCTGTCTTTTACGGTCATGTATTCTATGTAGAGTCATATGGTAGTATGTGAGGGATTTCATTCTCAAATAACTTGATAATGAAGGAAAGAAATTTCAACCCGAAATTCAAATCTTTACAAGAGACAGCGAAATGGAGCATATAAAAAAAGTAAGTGCAGTGTTTCGATCTTCAGCATCTCACAAGGTGCACTAAATTCAATATGTAATTTTAATCACATAGAAGTTCATGTCAGAAGAAGATATAATCGATTACTCGCAAATTATTTGCTTAAAAAATACGGGACCACACTGGAAACACAGAAAAGGAATGAGTTGACCAACTAGCCAATATGCTTCACCTTCAATTATAGACTACACTCTCTACAAGTATTGTACATTAATGACCTACATAAGAGCCATGAAAATGAAATTAACAACATGAAACACAATGCATTCAAATGACAGCAACAGTTATGTTACAAGGAAACTCTTTTTTTTTTCTAACATTGAGGAGTCGGTTGAAGCGCAAGTTCTTTGAGCCAGAGTTTATAACTACAGTAATTATAGCACGACGTAATGTTACAATACTTCCAAAGATTAAAAAAAAAAAAAAACTCACTGGATGATAATCTGTGTAATTGTGGAAAAGTGGAAAAAACAATAAAATATTTATTATTTGACTGTCCAAGATACCGACACAAAATATTTGTCCTAGCAAGTAACGTAAGTTATAAGCAAGCAACCTATTAAATCACATTTAAAAATAAATGTGACCTACTAAACTAAGGAGTTTAACATTTTTATTGCCGAGAAGTTTTAAAAGTACTCTGTTTTGTAAGAGTAATTTTACAACGCTTTGTGAAATAAAACTAATACAATACTTCGTAAACTAGGGTTACCAGAAATTTCTTATTCAGTTTTTTGACAACGCTGTATCAACTATTACCTTAATAAGTATCGATGGTATTAATGATAGTTTGGCGATATGAGGCAGAGAATTCGCCATGGGATTGCGTGACATTCACCTTGTAGTCGGAGAACCCCTCGGAAAAATCTAACTAGGTAATCAGCCCAAACGCTAATCGAACCCACATCTGAGCCAACTCCGGATCGCTATGGCCCGAGCCACGCCGATGGCGACCAGAAATTGGGATGATAATAATAATAATAATAATAATAATAATAATAATAATAATAATACTTACTTATGGCTTTTAAGGAACCCGCAGGTTCATTGCCGCCCTCACATAAGCCCGCTATCGGTCTCTGTCCTGAGCAAGATTAATCCAGTCTCTACAATCATATCCCACCTACCTGAAATCCATTTTAAAATTATCCTCCCATCTACGTCTCGGCTTCCCCAAGTGTCTTTTTCCCTCTGGTCTCCCAACTAACACTCTGTATGCATTTCTGAATTCGTCCATACGTGCTATATGCCCTGCCCATCTCAAACGTCTGGATTTAATGTTCCTAATTATGTCAGGTGAAGAATACAATGCGTGCAGTTCTGCGTTGTGTAACTTTTTCCATTCTCCTGTAACTTCATCCTTCTTAGCCCCAAATATTTTCCTATGCATCTTATTCTCAAACACCCTTAACAACTGTTCTTCTCTCAAAGTGAGAGTCCAGTTTCACAACCATACAAAACAACCGGTAATATAACTGTTTTATAAATTCTAACTTTCAGCTTTTTTGAGAGCAGACTGGATGACAAAAACTTCTCAACTGAATAATAACAGGCATTTCTCAATTATTCTGCGTTTAATTTCCTACCGAGTGTCATTTATATTTGTTACTGTTGCTCCAAGATATTTGAAAGCATAAATTTTCAATTTGTATATTTCCATTTCGTACAATATTCTGCTCACGAGACATAATCATATACTTTGTCTTTTCGGGATTTACTTCCAAACCTATCTATTTACTTGCTTCAAGTAAAATTCTCGTGTTTTCCCTAATAGTTTGTGGATTTTATCCTAACATATTCACGTTATCTGCATAAACAAGCAGCTGATGTAACCCATTCAATTCCAAACTCTGTTTGTTATCCTGGATTTTCCTAATTGGATAAGCAGTCGCGGATATCCGATGAGGAGTGGTCCTCCAGCTTGGGGATTGGGCGAAGGGCTAACAACCCAACATCGTAAAAAAATAGCTTGTTACGAAACCATACAATAAACCTCCGAATGGGACTCATTCTCTAACAACAACAAAAACAACAACAACAACAACAATAATAATAATAATAATAATAATAATAATAATAAAAGATGATACAGATCGGATGAAGAAAAAAACCAAGCGTAACATTTGCTATACTGACACTTATTTACACCTTATTACGAGTAAACAAGGAAGACATGCAGATAAACCACAGTTAAGGGTAAGATACAATGAAAAGAACGAAGCGAAGTGAAAATAGTGGGAATATTCGCTGTAAAATCAAGATAAATTTAAACTTAAAAAAATAAGCCTACTTTTAATACTATGTATTGTATACTGTACATTAAACAAAATAGGCACATGTACTTCAAATATCAGGGTCTACTACTGCTGTCACTACCATCATCTCTGCGAACATGAGTAGAAAGAGAACAGCGTTGACACAAAAGGAAGAACTGAGCAATTCACTCGGATTTATTGTGCTATGTTATCTGTTAGCGTTCAACTGGCAACTTGATACTGGAAATATTGTAGCAAAATGTATATTGACAGAGTTGTACGTTGCAGTGAATTTGTGTGTAAAATAATTTTTACCAGTTGTGAAACTAAGGTGTAAATATTGGGTAGGGTGAAAAAATCTGCTTACCTTGTATCTTTTTACAGAGCAGATGTTTATCGGCTTTTCTATCAAAAATGTTTTGTGACACAGACCCCACAAGAAAATGACCACTCATTTTCACTCCCAAAGAGAATACAAGTAAAACAATAGAGACTAACTTACTCTTCTCAGAGCACCCTGTTAGCAAGGATATTTCTTAACTTATACTATGAAAATTTAAAATTTCAATTTTTGTATTCCTCCATGCGCTATTTCAATATGTAAATGTGGTGTCGATCTTCTATCTTTGTAAGCACACTTTGTCGAAAACGGATTCTCTTTTAATGCTACAAATAATGACCTCAATCTTCTCTCAGTATGAACCATTTTACGCAAAATTAATGTGCAAAACACACACACATGCACTTTTGATTAAGCTAAACTCAACGCAGCACATTCAGAGAACACCAATGTAGCGCGACGTAATATTGTGACGGAAGGCTAGCCTCCTTTCGTACGGAGATGTAGCGAATCGATACTCCCTCCCCGGACCTCTCTCAAGCTTGCGAGTCAAGTTCAAGTTCGTGGCTTGTCTTTAGAGGCTTTTAAACCACAAGCCTCGCGGTTCGCACTGCTTGCTCCATACTGGAATAATTGCCAACAGTGAACTTAATATATGGAAGGATCGGAGTGCAACCAAGTGTTACGATACATCGTTATTACGAACTTCTGGCCTAATGTTACTTGGAATAATAACTCAAATTTTTTGGGTAGGCTAAGCTTCAAAAGCCTCTTACGAACTCCGCCACTGATTTTTACTGTTATTGCTGTTCATTTTTAGCCAAATTTTCCAGACACTTATACTTAGTACAATAATGACAGGCCTTGAAAATGTTGAAAAAACTTCAAATTGTACACGGACAGCTATTCAGGCTCATTTCTTCCAAATAAATCAACTCTTCTCTTGATTGAGAAGTAGGCCTATCTAAGCAGTCATAAGACATTTAGTTCCCCAATGTAGCCTACTATATCATATTTCTTCATTGACATTTTGCATTTACTTTTACAATTTCAATCACAATGAGCGCATACACTTTCGTAATGAATGATCACGTGATCGCACATTGGCATACGAGTATTTTCATGTATCTACGAGTATATTAGGCTACATTTTTGTATAGTCCATCTAAACACTACCACATCAAAATTCTTGACAGTATGTGTCAGTTTTTTGCTAGATGGTCTAGTTCGGTGTTTCCTCAATGTCCGTAGCGCAGATTACGATCCATTTTATTTAGTTTTCTCTGGGATCCTTCTATTAACAGTAGTGATGCATTAGCATATTTTACCGAATTCTTTGTTGTTTACGACAAATGAAATGTCATTTTTTAGCTTTGCTTCTTCGCCGCGCATATTAAATTATATTGGCTGTAATTTCTCTCCCTTTACCGTGAATAATTTCCCTAAGAGTAGTTGTAGTCAATATTTTAAAATCTCCCTTAAAACTTTACCGTGTATGCAAACTCACACAAGCAAATACATAATTCTGTTGATGTTTTCAATAACAATAGAAGAGAATGCTATAATTTTCAACGTTACTGATTCGACCAACACGTCGACTGAGTGACTTTCGCTATAAACAGTTTTTCCCCACATCTCCATCGACAGCAATAACTTTATCGTTAGCTACAGAAAATTTGTTATTGCTGCTCGCATTATTATTCTTATTTGTACAGTGAAAATGTTGCTCAAGCTTCACTTCAAGCGACTGTAAATCTTCACCAGCCACTGTCCGCATCAACAGCGAAAGAATTTAATAATTGGACATCAGAACTGACCGATCTGCATAATTTTAGTGGATGGGCTTCGAGCTACGATCAATCGACATTGCAAACATTTTAAATATGAGGGCAACGACTTAATGTTGAATAATATCTACAAGAACATGTTATGAGTTTGCATGCAGTTACCTCAAATGCAGTTAACTTTAGGCTACAGATCTCAATAATATGTCTCGGTTGATTCAAATTACATCTGTATAATGTATGTATGTATGTATGTATGTATGTATGTATGTATGTATGTATGTATGTATGTATGTATGTATGTATGTATGTATGTATGTATGTATGTATGTATGTATGTATGTATGTATGTATGTATGTATGTAACTTATGTATGTATGTATGTATGTAACTTATGTATGTATGTATGTATGTATGTAAGCATACATACAAAAATACATACAGTACATACATACGTTTTTCGGTTTCCTTTCTGTGTGATTCATGCACATCTTTATACGGATGTAACAGCAAGAGTTTTCATTGTATCTCTTCTGTCTATGAATAGAGCACATGTTAATAAAATCATCCTTGGACTATAACTGCGGTCGCTGGTCACTGCAGCTTGCTCTATACCAAACTGTTCAAGCTTTTAGACCGAGTTACACGGCTGTCACGTATTGCGTCACTTTTAAAAAGCGATGTACAAGTATGTAAGAGAGAAAGAAAGTGTTGTGATAATGTAAAAATTGATTTCGAGAATTCCATTGGAATACACTGTACAGTGATTTCTTCTAGAACAATGGACATATGTTGTTCATGTTAAGAGACATGAGTAAATTTAACGGGCATTGGTTTACATGAATTAATAAAAGTTATCTCGAAAAACAAGATACGATATTTTGAAAAATAACTTAGAATGATGAATTACGTACTGAAATCGGCCCATATTTCAAATACACTATTTATTTAGGAAAAAAAAAAAGAAAAATGCATGTAACATTGTAAAAATAATGAAATATTAGTAAAATACCTTTTTTCTTTAGTTTTAAAGGTAAAAAAAAATTATAAACAGAGAATGAACTATTCAGAAGTATCATTTCTTTAATTGGCTAGTGTTCTGAAGCTAAAAATGTTTTGTGAATTCCATAGTTGCTTTGTACAGAATTCTTTTTCTTACGCATTTATGACAACAATTGTTACAAATCACTCCACTCTTGTAAATTCTTTAAAACTGTACATTAGGATGCATAATTAAACTGTAAAGAATCAAGTTCCTACCGTCGTATGATTTGTAATAATTTTTGTGATAAGTGCGTACGAATGATGTCACTTTTACTTAAAAATTGAAAAATAAAATCTGTGCGAAGCAATTAACAACACATTTTTAGCTTCAGAACTCTAGCCAATTAAAGAAATGGCATTTCTGAATAGTTCATTCTATATTTGTGATTTTTTTATCCTTAAAACTAAAGAAAAAAGGTATTTTACTAACTTCAAATTAATGTAACTTTGAAAATACTGAGATTAGGACAAATGTTTATAGGCCTATGACATTTTTTGCTCAGAATGTCTTCGGAAATAAGCTCCGTAGGTGATGGTAAATCCTCGTGAATCACCCTGTATTGGCTGTCTCCGTATACTCGAGGTAGGAAGCTGGGCTCGTGATCTCAGGCTGCTCTAGGTCATGAGCACGTATTTCACTTGCATTCATTACTTTGCTCATTATGTTCTGAAGTTTCCCAAACTGTCAGAAGAAGGTTAGATAATCTATGACGAATCTTCGGCTTCATCCCGCAAAAAAGAATTTGTTGAAAGCCGAACCAATGTTCCTTTGGTAATAAATACTATTGTGTACGAAAGGCATCTCTTTGTAGATGTAAGAAAACTAAAAATACTGTCATAACTAGAGACCGGCACAATATGAAGAAAATATGAAAATATGAAATAAATGTTTCAATGCTAAAATACCTTTGTTCCTAAAGCATTCATTTGGAGCAGGTGTACATTATTATTTATAAAACAAGCCTTTAGATATTAATAGTTTTATCTATATTTAATATCATACTATATAAAATACAGTGCATCTGTATAATTTAAGTCTGTCAGCATCATCAAATCCTTACCTGAATAGAAGAACTAGGTAACTCGATTTTTAAAACTGAAAATAACAATAAAATAGATTCTACATTGGTTGGACTCAACACTGGTTACAGTAGAACACATGTAAATTTTCTACATTTTTTGGCGAAAGATTACGTCTTCTGCCAGTTGATATTGTTTCGTACGATGAAAAACTCATGAAGTTTCAAAAAGAAGAAACATTAAGTAAATAGAAAAATTGAAGACCCGTTTAAAACATTAGACTACTTTATAAGTAGACATGGCAACAATGAAAAGACTTGCACGGATTCGAAAGAATGAGCAAAGGGGTATGTAGGAACCACTTATTTTGTTTTGGCTTCTGGAATTCATTGACGCTATAATTCAATAACTCAAAAGGGGAATTTGGAAATTTCAGCTGCTATTGATAATTCTGGAACGTTGGTAGAATGAATTCCTTGGATTTTTCAAGTGTTTTTTTTTTTCTGGAAAACGTCTCTATTGTCTCCTTATAATGCCTGGAAAACCGTTGGCAGTAATAGAAATATTAACTGGGGAGAAAACTCTTGCAGAATAAAAAAAAAGAAGATTTCTGTGAAGTATGGAAATTATACCGAAGTATTAAAAACATTTTTTTGGCGTTAATTGCATTCTACTCACCGTGAACCGTGAAAATTCTTGTTCCTACACCGCTAGCAAGAATGGTTTAGAATAGGGTAAACATTGGTAATTTCGTGATAATTTCATGAAAACTAATTTAAAATTCTAATGTGTAAATATATCCTTATTCCGATTTTTTCATCTAAAAGACGGTAACTTGCTGTACAAATCTGGAGACATAAAAGATTGGATACGTTCTTGAATATGTGCCAAAAACCACTTTTACAACTTAAGCTGAAAGGTTGGTTATTTCGTGATAACCTTGGTAATTTCGTGATATTGCATTGATAATTTCGTGAGAGGTAGAAGAATTATGGAAAAATTCATTAAAGTCAAATGAAATTCTCATTTATTGTTACAAGACTTCAAACATAGTATTCCGTCTAATATTCATAGCAAGAAAACATAGAAATACATATCAACACATAATAAGAATGAAATCAAAGTAAAAATTGAAATTGAAAAGGGATCTTCTTTGCCCTGAAAGGGTGAACACTTTTATTACGGACTTTACTATAGCCTATATTATTAGGGTAACTCCAAAAGTAATGCATAACGTTTGTTTAAAAATTATATTTTTATCCTACACCTTTGCTATTTTCACAGAATGTAGATGCATCCTTAAGGAACAAAATGTCACTTTTCCACATAATCCCCGTCCCTTTCAACTGCATTACGTAACCTAGGAATGAGGGCCTGTAGACCAGCACGGTAAAAGTCTGGACCAACACGTCTGAGCCACTCTTTAGCAGCGTGCACAAGGGAGTCATCTTCTAACCTCGTTCCGCGAAGGGATCCTTCAGTTTACCAAAGAGATGGTAATCGCACGGAGCCAGTTCAGGACTGTAAGGCGGATTTTCAGTGTTGTCTATCCGAATTTTCTGATCTGGTCTGTGGTCTTGTGACTGACATATGGCTGTGCGTTGTCATGCAATAGCATAACATCCTGCTTCTCCCGATGTCGTCGAACACGACTCAGTTAAACTAGAAGTTTCTTGAGATTTGCAACATACCCGTCAGAATTAATGGTGGTTCCGTGTGGCATGATGTCCACAAGCAAGAGTCCTTCTGAATCGAAAAACACAGTAGCCATAACGTTTCCTGCCGAAGGTGTACTTTTGAATTTCTATTTCTTTGGTGAATTTGCATGATGCCACTTCATTGTCTGCCTCTGTCTCCGGTCCAAAATGGTGGAGCCATGTTCCATCTTCTGTCACAATTCTTGCAAGAAAGTCATCTAGCACTTATCATTGACACTTAGCATGATAAAAATTCAAACAGAAGCTACATTGAAGCCATTGCGTCTCCGTTTTCTTTTTTGCCACCACATCTTGTCTTCAGATTTCTAAAATTCCTATTGTAATACAATTTTTAAAATAGTATAAAATGTAACACTTAATGCTCAACAAAATTTCGCCTCAAACAGCTAAGATTTCTATCAGTAAATCTAAGCCTATATGGCGACTACAGATAGATCTAAAATTCCAAAAACATTTCCTAAAATTTCATGAAGATACAATAAATCTTTGTACCAAATATCATATGCTTACCTTTAGTAATAAGCCTGTAATGTAATTACAAACATCCACAAAATTTGTACGCCTGAGAAGTCGACGCACACTTGCTCTCTCCAAACATAAAAGCTCACTGAAGCAACTACAATAGTCACACAAAGCTTAGCTGCATGTTTCTGGAAACTGGACAACATATGCAATCCTTTGGCGGAAATTTGGATCTCGTAACACCATTGGTTAGTTCACAAAAGAGCAAAGAAAAAGTATCAAGAAATAACCACTGCCACGAAATTACCAATGTTTACCCTATGACATTTCATATTTTGCCTGTCTCTAGTCGTAACTATAGTTATTAATAACATAATACCTGTTTCGCT
The DNA here is from genome assembly GCF_040183065.1 of Periplaneta americana. Taxonomy (NCBI): domain Eukaryota; kingdom Metazoa; phylum Arthropoda; class Insecta; order Blattodea; family Blattidae; genus Periplaneta; species Periplaneta americana. Next base: position 94,767,379 of record NC_091120.1, on the reverse strand, counting down.
GCTAATGTTATCAAATATCATCCTTGTAGACAATGTTAAATCTCATGCAAAAAGGATTTAAGCTATGATGCATAGTGAAATAGAAAATGAGGATGGTTCTGAGGATAAAGCGTTAAAGCGGAAAATGTACACCTGTTTTATTGTGCCCTCAATAAAGAAACGGTCGGCATTAGCACATACTAGTACAGCAGAGCTAATATTAGTGTTGTGTGTAACACCTCATTTAAAACCCTAAATACAGGCATTGATTTTTTGTAACACTATTACAGGCATGCGTCAGAGAGATTCTATTATAAAATAATTAAATTTTACAGAATAATATTGACAACTTTACAAAATATCATTTCAATTATAAAGTCTATTTTTCTATTACATGCAAATTAAACATTATTTAAATACATTTACATTTCGAAATAGTTAATAAACAAACAATTGTAGTTATATTTACCTATTTATGTACCTTCTTATTAATCTTTCAATATAAACTAAAACATTGTTGTCAATTAGATTTTTTCTAGTTTCTTAACAAAATTGAATATTTAATTAACAAAAAAAATGTATTTGGGGAAAAAATAATTTTTCTTAATAAAAATGTAGGCGTCTAGCAATGGCCTGATTGGAATCTGCACAATCCACGAAAATTGGGGGAAAAAACATTTAAACAAATTGGTTTCCTACAAAGATAGTACTGATAAGCCGTTTTTGTCTTCTTTGCTGGAGGGCATGATTGACAGGTCTTTCTAGGGTCCAGTTTGGCGGGAAAAGCCCTTGATTCAGCCGACTATGTTAATATAGAAAAATGTCGAAAATAAATAAGACCATTACCCAAATCTGTATTATTAACATTTTTATTAGAATCAATTCTTACTTCATCAACTTGTAGCATCTTTTCTTCCCATAGAACGCCTTCTCATGACCATTTACTTCATACAGTTCATCTTCACAGGCACTTTCTTCTGAATCACTGTTATGATCACTATCAATTCAAGTTCATTATCTCTTCCTATATCACTATCATCCGACTCAAACCATGACACAATTGTTTTCGAAAAGTTTTGCTCGCTTGTATGCACAGAAGATGGCTCTGGACAATAATTATTATTATTTGACATGTTAAGTACAGAAGACAATCATTAATACAGACATGCGGTCTAACAGACCTCTTGGAAACTTCAGAGAGCTATGGACCGCACTAACTCAATGCAAACATTCAACTGATTGCTGTAAAATAATAATGGAGTTATATGAGAAAGGAAGGCACTGAGAACAGCAATAATGCCGCGCAACGTTAAGCTGTTTAAATGTTTAATATGTATTTTCGTTACGGTCTCCCTGACCGTATGCTTGTACTTACGGGTTAATAGAAATGTTTTCATCTCATAATTATTTTGACAAAACCCAACTGTAAAATTTATATCAGAGCAGTGAATTTGTTCTCACGATTATCATCACTACACGTTCATGAAAGTACAGTCTTAGAAAAAAAGTTTTGAAGTCCCAGAAAGGAGACAGTACGCATGATCAGAGGACGAGCGACATGCGTTCACAAGAGGCTAGTTGAGGTAATAAAATTAGTTGTGTTTCGTTGTATGTCTAATCATGCGCACTGCCTCCTTTCTGGGACAAAACTAGTATCTGTGAGACAAAACTTTTTTCTAAGACTGTACATGCGTAGTTTGAACCCCGGCGTTAATTATCCTCATAATAATATAAGATTTTAGGTTGAGAGTTCTTTAAACTTAACAAATTTCATTCCACTATTATTCTGTATTCTCCTTTCATTTTCACGGAATAACAAGTATCAAAATATGGCACAAGGCGACACTAGCGAACCACCAAGATCTACACCATATACATAAATATGAAGCTCTCTTTGATCTGTTACTACGACTGGCATTATTGCGTAGAACTACGAGAGGAGTGGGGGTTCAAGGAATCAATTTATTATGAGTGAACCAAGGTTAACTTTTCAAAATGGAAGTTCTATTTACAGGATCTGCGTATTTTTCTAACACTGACGTACAGTGCTGACTCAGAATTCGGGTTTTATAGATTTTGATTCTGAACAAAGGCACGTGAAATATACATCCCGAATACGGGAGCATTGAGCACGTCACTTTCGCCATTACTGCATGCGCGCAAGATTCCACGCAGAGCCATAAATCCGGAATAAATATAACAGGTAGTAAAACGCAGTTGGAGCTTAACCTTCAAACACTGACGAAAAATCGCAGCTCGTTTTCTGTATGCTGCTAACAGCTGCTTACTCATATTCTGCATTTCAAATGCACAAACAACTCCTTTCATTGGTTCAGGTAACGACCTTGTCTCTAATGTTCTAATTTATTTCCCTGTCCATTGATTTCTTCCTTCCAGAAACAACAGCGTGTTTATAACGCGTGCGTCCGCTTCATTTGTAATGTTCTCACCTTTTTTTAGAGAAGTTATTTTGGGTTAGGTTACATGAGAGGAGAAATTTGCACTCGCGTTCTCTCTCATATCGAATTATGCACACTTCAACTCCCTCCTATTTATTCGCTCGTTTCCATATTCTCTCTCGCTATCGTAATATCAATATTCGATCACAACACGATAACACGCTAGAAATTCCACTTCACACAACATCTCTCTATTTCTCATCTTTTACTGTTGCTACTTCTCGTCACTGGAACTCTCTGCCGCCTGAAATCAAGGACTGCCGAACCTTGAACTCTTTTAAATCTGAGTTAGAAAATTATCTTATAACGAGTTGCCAAACTAACTTACTGTTATGACAACCGAGCGAGTTGGCATGGGACTCGCATTCATGAGGTCCGTGGTTCGATTCCCGGACCGACCAACCTGACTTTGGTTTTTCCGTTGTTTTTCCACAGTTACTTAGGCAATGCCGGGTTGGAATTTTCATTCCCACGGTCCATTTTCCCTTCAACTCCCGTGTAGAAAAAGAGTTTAGGTTTTCATATCATTCATCTTTCTCATCTCATTCAATAGCCATATTCAGGTCAAGACGCATGTCTTCTCCGCTTAAGGGAGGGGGCATCCTCTATACAACCGTTCCTGAGTTCCCAGTCTTCTGCAATATTTCTGCCAGGATTCATTCCTTAAGAGTGCTTCCAAGGGCGCTTCGACACCTTGGAAGGGCCTGTGTTGCTTGGTCACCTTGGCGGTGTGCATTTAGGGCGGGGGAGGGTAGAAGGCCCCCATTGGGTGAGCGGATGAGGGATCACATGCGGCCGGTGGGCTGGTACACCCTCATCCTTATTCATCCCATAACATTCGGGGTGCACAATAGGCCTCAGTATGGCCGACGTAGAAAGCGTCGTCCTAATCTGTGTGCCCTAACCTAACCTACTGTTATGACAAGTGTATGTTTTCAGGTATTCTTTACATTTAGATATTACAGTGATATTTACTTATTAGTTTCTTTTTATCTTTTGTTACACCATTTTTCCTTATATTGCCTATCATGATAGTATTCGTGTTACTTATTATAATAATTTTCTCTTTTTTTGTGTGCGTACCTAAAAACAGTGTTTATTACATGCTCTATATTTCACTATTATTATTATTATTATTATTATTATTATTATAGGTAGGAACTTCGTACCAAAACAGTAGATTTCAGTTGAGTACAGCGAGGAGTACAGATGTCACCCACTCGTCGCCCTGCTACAGACGATACGCAGTTCACAAACAACGCATAATTAGGCCTACTATTATTCTGTGGAGCTGTGTAGAGTCGTGAATAGTTTGAAGAATATTATTAATTTATATTAATGTTTTAGGTTCTGAACAAAGTGAGCTATTCTGTTATTATTGTATTATTTACATAATGTTAATATTATGCATGATTCCAAAAAAGTAAACTCATCTGTTATCAAATAATAATTATCCAAACAGGAGTGTTTAACACGTTTATTTTCCCCCGGATTATTCTTCGTTAAATGTTGACGTCTCGTGCTGCTGTGCATTCGGTTGCGTTACAGTCCAAGTTCACTGGAATTACGATACGAACTTCCTAGCTGTCATTACAATTGAAATGAAAAATTTTCTCGAAAACAATTACGGATTTAATATTATGTGCCACATACCAGATATACTATTAGATTCACAAAGTAGTTGTTCACCTGATGATAGCAAGATATAATCTACTGCATCATATTTCAGATTTGCTCCAGTAACGGTTGTGACGTGGAACGAACATTTTCAGAGTACAAATATTGTTTTTATTTTTTCCTCAACATAAAGCGAGTTATTTCTTTCGATCAAATTAAAATGTTCATTTGTTATAATGAGGCTAGAATCATAATTGTATATTTTGTATGTTATTTTTATATGTATGGGTATATTATTATAGATTGGGAGTTAAGTTTATAATTACAAATTATTGTTTTTTATATTATTCGTTTATTATTTTCTTTTTCTAAGGCCGTGGACGATTGGAACACATGTTTGGTTACCACCCGGTCTTACGTGTTTGTCGTTCTGGTTCACTGGCATTGAGAGTTGTGTTAATACGTTTCATTCGGTAGAGATATATAGTCCAAGCTCACACAACTTAACAGTTTTGACACCAACTTCCTAGTTCTAATTATTATTATTGTCTCATATTTCTATACATTGTAAATGTCTCACGCATTTGAACTCAGTATTTACATTTTATTATTCTTTTTCCTTTCTTTCTACATATTATATACATACGTGTCTCATTTCTGATTGTTTCCATTGTATTATGATTATCTCTTTCATTTCTTTGTGTACTAAATTTTGTGTACAGCATTTGTAATGTCTTTGTATCGTAGTTTTAGGGCCTACTCGTGATTAAGTGTTAGAGAAGACCATATGGCCTTAACTCTGTCATTATTATTCTTTTTCTTCGTCGTCATTTTCATCATCATTATCACGTCTTCTATCATTATTCTTATTCTTCCGAGAATTTTGTATAAGGATTGAGAATTAACATTACACATTTACATAAATGTACAGTAGTTGATTTCAAGTTCTTGAAGTCAGCAGCTTTAGTAACTTATACTGAGATTCAGAAGACAATTTTCATTCCAGGTGTGAATATGACTTCACAACATATCGATAGTTGGTTCTATCTTCATCTTCAAGTGAACAATATGGGTGGAGAGAAGGGTATACTGCTCGTTTTAATGTTGAAACTTTTACATGCAGGGACGCAATTAATGGCATTATCATTGTAATCAGTATAGTCAACTTTATCATTCTTACTGTTTCAACCTGATAAAGAATTTGTTTAAAAATCACTCATGGATATAGTTTCATTCATTTGGTGTTCTGCCCAAGGACAGGTCTTTCACTGCAAACCCACTCCAATCTTTCCTATTTTCTTCCTTTCTCTTTGTTTCCTCATGTGATCCATATATCTTAATGTCGTCTATCATCTGATATCTTCTTCTACCCCGAACTCTTCTCCCTTCACCATTCCTTCCAGTGCATCCTTCAGTAGGCAGTTTCTTCTCAGGCAGTGACCCAACGAATTCCTTTTCTTCTTCCTGATCAATTTCAACATAGGGGAGACTGTTGTGCCTTTAACATAGTGTACCTTTGAAAATTTTTTGTTTCTAATTTTTGTTGCTACCTAAAGGATTCAAACTGAAGAAGATTGCAGGACAGCCGCTAAGTAGCTCTGGCCATAGTTTCGTTTTGATTTATTTCAAAGTGTGAGTTCTGTGAACAAAACAATTTTTTAGTATCAAAAGTAAATATTTCGTTCATTGTTTTACGTTTTCTAACACGAGACCAAATTGTATTTGTGACTATCAGTCAAGTACGATGTGTTCCCTATCATCTAGTGAGAAATAACATATTTTAATTTCCATTATTTATTCGAACCTCTAGTTTTGGGAGCCATATTTGTTTGCATCTTCTTGTACCTTTGAACACAAAACATCTTGTACCATGGAACATGTTCCAAAGTACACGATACTACCGGTTTTTGCTTTTCTTTTATTTTAAGATCATGCCACGAAGTAAGCCTGGAGTTAAGAGGCCCCCAATTGATCCGGATGCCTTGAAGAAAGCTGTTGAAGCAGTTATGTCTCTTCCAGGAAATAAAATCTCAATCAGAGAAGTCTGCACTGGTTTATATGGAAAATACATTTTAAATATGATTGTGAGTTTTTACAGCTACATTCCAACTTATATACCATGTGTTCCAAGATCAAGAGGGTATGTTCAAAGGTACATGAACCTGTTGTACCTTTGAACACATTACATATCCCGTCATTTTATTTTTTCCATTCTTAATAGATCTGCAAAAAAGGAACATAGATACAGGAAGTTCTAAAGGAATCTTCAATAATTATTTCAAGCTCTTTTTCATTTAAAAAAATCATTTCCCAAAATTAAAAAAAAATAAAATAAACTGTGAAAACTGTCTCTCCTACACTTGATAATTTGTATAGGTATGTAGCCTAATTTTCAATATAGTTAAAAGTCATAAATATCGTGTTCATTTGTCAGCGAGTTTTGCTGTTCTAAACGGTTATGGCTCAATTTTGACGCTACGAGGAAGATTCTGTGGAGATTTGAACTTTGTTTATAATAGGAATGTTTGTCCGTTGTCAATGTTGATGTCTTTGATGAAGATCCAACATTGTTCTGATCCCACGACACGATAGTCCAGGCAAGTGCCCACTTAAGATTTGAGGGCCGTATTCATAGACATTTTTAGCGCGGGCTTCCGGTGGATGATCAGCGTTTTTCGTATTCATAAACCAGTGTTAGCGATAGGATATGATTTGAATTCTGTACTAGTAACCAGTGGATAGCCGGGGCTAGCTTAATACGCTCGTAGCGCGTGCTGCGAAATGTCTATGAATAGCACCCTGAATTTCTAAATGATGAACTACATTACGTTGATATTGGTGAAACCTTAAAAGAGTAAGAATAAAGAAAGAGGCACAGAAAGACTTACGTAAAAATTATTAATGCGATGCTAAGGACATGTGCGGTATTACGCGGAAGTTCGACTTCCAGTTCATCCGATGTTACAGATAACCTTTCGTGTGTTCTGTCTGAAACTGAAAAGTTTATAAAATGAATTGAGAGTAAAAGTCCGATAAAAACTAAACACTTCAGAGATAAGGTAGTTTTACTAGTAATAGACGACCTTAATGAATACTTTAGAAGTGTTTACTCACGTAACAGTTATTTTAATAGCTTATATCTGAACATAATTTCTTGCTATCATCACACATTACAGCGACTGCAAAAAAAAAAAAAAAAAAAAAGAAAACACTGTGGGTGTCTCCTCTCGCAACAATGTTTACACTGCATACATGTAAAGAGTAAACACGCTACGTATAAATATTTTCCTTCCTATAGATGGGTTGACCTTGGAACTTCTGCGTAATACAATGCATTTGCTCATTTTGCCATAACCTGTTGCGGTCAAAATTTACTCCATTGTCGAAATGAAGCTGAAGACGCTATTTATAAACATTAAGAGCAAAATTTACGTCATACTAATGATATAAAATTAATGAACTATACTGGAAAGTGATGCCATAGTCAGACTAATATATGAGGCGTTCAGAAGTCAACATGATTAACTCCTTTTCCAAAGATTTTGAGATATTCAAGGTTAAAGTTAAATACACACAATTGATTCTGTGTTGGAGTCAAGAAGAATATTGCATTCTGTGGGCTTTTTACTGAACTATGGAGTTAATCGCATTGACCACTGAAAATATGGTCAATTTAATACATTGCCAACTTAGAAACTCTGAAATAACCAAAAATGGAGTTAATCATGTTGCTCGTCTGTTCGGATTAACCACGCAAATAATAACGAGTCTCCGATGTCACAGATTAGCACATGCTAGCTGCATGATCGTAAATTAATGTCAAGACTACTCTTTCACCTACATTCTCTATTTATAAATGCAGTGAGTGGCCAGACTATTATGATCACTTGACATTCTTTTGCATATATTGTGACTGCAAATTACACTGTTGGAGATTTATACATTCCTATTACTTATTTTCATACAAATGTTGGTATCTTATGAATATAATAATATGTCTGATCTATAAGGTCACTCAATCTGTATATTATATAAAGTTTCCAAGTTTTCCCTCTAAAGCTACTATTTTACAATCATTTTCTAAAATGTCATATCGTCGGCTTAGAATGTAAACCTGCTAACCGCCAAAAAGAAAATTTTACAAGAAAAGGAAAAAACTAAATTTAAATTAACTTTGAAACTTTAGGACCAAATCAAAAATACAGTTGGCATTTGTACCTGTATTTTGGATTTGGTCCTAAAGTTCAGAGTTAATTTAAACTCAGGTTTTTCCTTCACTTGTAAAATTTTCTTTTTGGCGGTTAACAGGTTTACACTCTAAGCCGACGATATGTTATTATTTTGAGATTCAATGTTTAATTGTTGTCTTTATTGTGTTTCAATTTTATTTTAGCTTATTGATAATTGGAAAGCAATATAGGAAAGTTATCAAATTAAAATGGCTAATGCAATGTATTAAAGGACTCGTTTAATTTTGTTAGGAAATTATTTCAAATAATATTAAAACATACAGTATTATTATTTAATTACAAAATTATAGCAGCAGTTGTATAGTAGCAGTTGTATTTCATTTAACGACTTTCAAGTCCAAAAGTTATTCAGCATCGACATTCAACTTGGGCGAGAAATGGCTGACATATTTTTTGTATGGAGTCTTGTATCACGGTTATGGTTATTTTACGTGCCGAAAATCTATGACATGGGATCCACAGCTTTACTCTCTTTCTAAAAGAAGTTATAGTAAGCATTTTATCGGCTAGCATGATAACTAGTAACTACTAAGCCAGGCCTGGGCACTATTAACTCAATTGAGTCACTGCAGATTTCCACTTAACTCCCCACTCCACCTCCCCCGGCTCAGACGAATTGCTCAGTGACGGATTGCATCATAGCTTTTATGAACTTTTGGCTCTCGCTAGTCGCCTGAAATCCATCACTGATGTACAGTGCCTCCTTATGTTTGTTTCTAAGGCAGTGTAAACGAAAAGGACATGGGAGAGGTTATCAGAGTTCCATTCCACTTTCCAGTTGTGCCCAAGGTTGTACTAAACCATAATCAAGAAAGATAAAAATAAAAATGTCATAAACTTCAAATGATTACGAGTACATATACCATTTCACACGCGTAGTATTTAACTAAGTTCTAAAACAGTTTCATCTTACTATAATCATAATAATTTGGTCTTCAGCCGGTTATTAATATGTATATATGTTATGCAATAACGGCTATTTGTGAGTTTTCCAAATTTATTTAGAAAATGTCATACCAATAGACTTAAAACTAATCAAATTATTACGAGTACCTTCACAATTTATTTCTTCTGATGGTCAACTGTTAATTACACAGGATACATATTATGCTTAATATACAGTAAATAAACGATAACTGTCATCATCATTATCATTATCTACTTTAAGTATTGGTTTATTTGGCCTCTTTCCGTCCTACTCCTACGAGACAGGTAAACATTATTATATTCCACAGAATACATAGACAGGGCTCCTACGTAATACCTTTTCGGTTTCGAAGACATGTAATTTATGTTCTATGAATCTGAAGTGCATGAAAATAGCACCAATGGAAAAAGAAACTCAAAAAGTTTAGTTGTGGCGACATTATTTTTCTAGTCAGTAACACTGCCTCACAATAACGCATATAAACAAATTTGTTCATTGCTGAGGTGAAATGGCTGCTATAGAGGGCAGAAAAGTTTGATTTTCATGTGAATCAGTCGGTTATTAATGTGCAACGGCATTATCGAACAAAGTTTGGTACAGATGCACCCAGTAGGCCTACAATCCGTAAATGGTACACTGATTTTAAGGCAAGATTCTTCGCAAGCGGTTGCGATTTCATCCGTACCGACTACAGTTGCTGCAAGTCCTAAAACCAGAGGAAAAAAAGTGCTACGAAGAAATTTCTGCATAAGTATGCAGACTTTAATTGAAAACGATGATGAATTTATTCGTTCCGTGGTGTTTTCTGACAAAGTCACTTTTCATCTCTCTGGCAAGGTGAACAAACATAACCTCGGAATCTGGGGGTCGGAAAATCCGTGTACCTACGTGGAACTTGACAATAGGCTTGATGTGTGCCGTGTTACCAAGGGGGAATACATTGAACATCTTTGAGGTAAGGAACTAAACTTTTTGAATTTCTCTTTCCATTGGTATTATTTTCATGCACTTCAGATTTATAGACCGTAAATTACATTTGTTCGAAACCGGAAAGGTATTTTGTACGAGGCCTGTATAATATAGCAGAATTGATTACGCCACGACTTGTTGCTTCATTTCCTAAATGTTGGAGTTAATTTAATTTCTCAAAGATTTTCATGAAGTCATGAAATTTTTGTCTGAAAAACGCTTCGATTGGAGATGTAATTATGTAGGTAAGCATTAATTTGGCTGAAGAATGGGTTGTTCGAAAATATGCGATTTCGCTTGTTTCGTTTGAAACTTTTGTCTTACATAAGCTTCTTCCTCTTTATCTTATGTACAGCACATAGTTTAATAATATTTTATTATTATGTAGGCCTATTTCTTTTTCATTCTCTGGCTGAGTAGCCTTACGCCCCTTACGGTCTTAACTCTGCCAGTATTTTATAAGCAGTATTATTATCATTATTAGGCTATTTTATTAGTATTATTATTATCATCATCATAATCATAGTAATTATCATCATCAAAAATGTCAATAAGAAACCATTCCAAAAAATTTTTAGTAAATAAATGGGTTGTATAATTTCTTTAAAATATTCTAATGCGCATCTATTTAAGAGTTTATGAGGAGACGCTGGGTACTGACAGCTGACAACTTTCCAAGTAGGCCTACCAATTTTTTGGTGTTATACGAAAAATGTAAAATGGATTTTTGCAGTATCAGAGCAGTTTTTCTTTGGCTTAGTTCTTATACGTAATAAAAAAAGGAGTAGCCACAGTTATTACGTGTGAAATTTATCGTTTTAATTACTTTTTTTTTGTGAGATTCGTTATCTCTTCCTCTTCTTGTGTGACGTAGTGAGATATTTCTCATACACTCGTATCAGTTTTAAAGCGAAGTGGCTTAACATGTAGCAAAAATCCGTGCTGATACGACATACGAGTGTTCTCACTTGACTCGATTGTTCGAGCTGTCTTTCAAAGAAGAATTCTCTTAAGACAGATTATAATATTCTTATCTAATCAACTTACGTACGGTCAGACTATTTCGGGATAACAAGTTACTGTTCTGTATAGTTACACAATATTATTTATTCCAATTACATCACAGTTACAAACACTATTATGATTGAAAGTCATACGAATGTGCAATACTTTTAGCCATTATATATAAAGGTTGGTAATATTGTGATACTAATAATATTATGATAGTTCTTTCTGAGAATTTTTTTACAATTTTACTGAGCGAGAGGAAGATCGTTTTTTTGCGTCAACGTATTAAGGGGAGAGGATGGTATTTTTTAAAACTTTTTTTCCTATTTGGTGTAAAATATTAATTTTTTGTATGTAGAGAGCTCATAGCTGTAGCAACTTAATCAAATATAAATATTTTGAAAAAATTATTTGGCAGCCCAAATTTGAAAAAAAAAAAAAAATATATATCCAATCAGGATTTTACTAAAACCAACATATCTAAGCCATTTTTAAATATAAATTCAAATAATTTTTTGCAATGTACTTGCAAAAGCATGTTCTACAAACTGCCTGTAACAGAATTTTGATATTAGTTCCTACGTTTGTAAAATAAACAATTAAAATTTAATAACACTTTTTTTTTATTTCCTTTTCCGCAAAAAAAGGGGCATATTTTAAAAATGAAATCTATTAACAAAATTCTGTTACAGAGAAAAGTTTCCTAATAGTCTAAAGAATGGGTGTTCTAAATTTCATGCACGTATCTTTAATAGTTCAGAAATTATATCCATTTTTATCTGGCAATGTAGCAAAAAAAATGAAGTTACCGGAAACAACGATAAAGGGGTCGTGTGATTTAAAAGTCCATAGCGCAGGAAGTTTAAAAATGGCGTCTGAACATCTGATAAGGGCACAAATACCCATAAAATGTTATGCAATGCATTCCACACATATCAAAAAGAATTTTTTTTTTTAATTTAATTTACCGGAAACAACAATGAAAGGAGACGTGTGATTTAAAATCCATAGCGCAGGAAGTTTAAAAATGGCGTCCCAACATCCGCTAAAGGCACAAATACCCACAAAATGTTATGCAATGCATTCCACACATATCACAGAGTATTCTAAAGAAATTTTTTTTTAATTTACTCATTTTTCACCAAAAAATATCGTCCTCTCCCCTTAAGGGAATGTTCGTGGACACGTTTCTGCACAAAACCGGTTCTTCTCGCGCTCAGTAAAATTGTAAAAAAATTCTAAAAAAAGTACTATCATATTATTAGTATCACAATATTACCAACCTTTACTCTATTCCGCGGAATCTCGAAGAGTGGGAGTATTTGTAAAGTATTGGTGGAATTATGACGGTGAGAGAAAAGAAGGGAACCCAGAGAAAACCTCTCACGCCCGCTTTGTCCACCACAAATTGCTTGGTCGACCCAGACTGAGACAGAACTCGGGTCTCTATGGTAGAAGGCAAAGAGACTAACCACTCGAATGCGGGTGACCAGTAAAGCGTAACTTAACGCTTCAATGAGGATAATGTATTTGATTCGAATTCTGCCTAGGTAATGCATGTTTGTTGCCAATAAGTTTCTCGTGCTGTCTTCAAATAGAGGCTGACTTCATGTCTCTAAAATCTCGCAAAGAGTAAGAAATTAAATGTGTGCAGAGAGATAAAAAGAAAAATTCGATGATGATAAAACACTAAAAGAAAGAAAGAAGGAAAGAAAGTAAGAAAGAAAGGAGATCACAAAAAAGGAAGAAAATAAAGAAAGAAGAAAATTTGTGGCGGTCCAATTTGGCCGGTTTTCCAAAAAAAATTGTATGCTAAAAGTGTCAAAATTCATTAACAGAATTCTCTATGAGCAAACATACATGCTTGTTCTTCTTATATGGCACTACAGTACTCGTATCGGATCTTGATCAAAGATTGCATACCAGTTCTTTCTGGTGTTGGCACATTTGTAGACACCTTGTATGATATCTTGACTTGAAGTCAACAGGCTGTTGAGATTTAATCTAAGATAATCCATGGATACCTCGCAATATCCATGCTTTGAGCTAAATTCGAACCCTAGAACAGTGCTTAAACTGCTCCTGAACAGTTGCGTACACCACACTCAATCGGGCACTCCATCCGTATTCTACTATAGGGCTAATTAATATCGCTCTTAGCTGACGGCTGTTAATATGGATAGAAAGACATTTTAATGCAGCTGCATGGCAGTGTTTGGGGAAGTCCAGTCTTGTTGAAGTTCCCACTTCATTTTTTCGGATATCTTCTGTAGATGATAACACGCGGCATTATGCGCATTTGTTTTTGATCTCAGGCACTTTTTATTTCTTCGGTCGGCACTCTGCATTTGGTGGGTTTTCCAATACATATCATTTGAAGTATAAGTATGCGGCACGTCATTATGACTGAGATAAGTTACGTCTTCTACGAACGTTCAGGACGAGTTTGATATTATTTTACCTATAAAGATACGTTGAACTTCACATTACGTGTTTTAAAGTGCTTCTTCGCAAAGCTTATATTATCTTTATGCTCGACCATGCCGAAATGTAGTAATTATACACCTGGTAATAGCCCTTTAATGCACCTCATTAAAGTACACCTATTCATTATGATTCAGTTGTTCAGCCAATGAGAAATCTCCATTGTACTGATTGCACCATTATAAAATCGCAAGTATCGATTATTTTCGGATATGCAATCGAAAGACAATTAGCGAAAAGTCACGGAGGCTGGAAATCCAATACTGTCGCAGAAGGTTATGTTCTGTTACTATAATAATTAGCATTAATTGTAAATAATATTCAAATAAATTCAATTTGTCATCTCGTTTATCAATGTCTAATGTAATTTCAATGTTATATCAATATTAATATTTAGTTTACTCTCTAGATTATATAAAGGTCAATGTGGGCATCTGTTCCTCAGAAAAAATCAATACTTTAGCGTCTGCGCACATCTCACAATTTACGAGCTATGCACAAGGTCACTTCCACTCGTCAGTCACATAAGAATAAAATGAATACTTCTGAATAATTTCAAGTTAGAAACATGGTCGAGCATAAAAAGTCGTATGAAACTTGACTATAATGGTACTTAAGACGCTCGTATGAAAATTATGAAACGAGCTCGCGACTTAATTATTACAATTATAGGCTCGTTGCATAATGTACTATTCCCATGTTCTTTCAATACCGTATTTATTTTCGGTAATATGCAATAATTATCGCCGTGTTCTTATGCAACCTGAAACATCAAGTTAAAAAGTGAATTTCTGGGATAATATCACACATCCTCTTCACTCACAAGCACTTGATATGCTACTACTACTAGTTCTACTACTTATTGTTAGACTACTGTTTACAAAGATTAAGTCAATGTGGTTACAATTCGTAACAAAAAATAATCATACAAATTGTACAAATCTAGTTTCTTAATTAGTATAAATGCTCAAATCTTATATTTATTGATCTTTGATAATTAATTTGACTTCGACTGAAAGAATTCACACGTAATATTATATTACAGTATTAGGTATTTATGTGGTAGATGTTCCCAATCCCAACCTTTTGATGTGCCCTACTAGTGTTTTTGGAGTAATTACAATTGGTATAAAGACTACAGATTTGGTCCTGATGCCCAGTTTAATGATTTATATACAGCTTATCTCAATAATACATTAATTCTTGTATCATATTTTCTCTGTATATTGAGACGAAGAGCGACTGCAACATCCAATTCGTTAAAAAGTAAAAGATACTCGTATCAGCTACACACGTCATGAAGGCGTTTGGGAAATATGGAGGTAATGCACTGTATATTACTGTATATGTTATTGTATTGTATTGCATATACAGTATCATATTTAACCTAGATGTTGATACAGCGTCGTAAAATAACCAAAAAAAGTATCATATTATACATATTGTACCGTATCATATATCATAGACCTATATCTTATGTACAGGTGATTCAGAACCTCTGCAACAAACTCTGGGGATCGATGGATCTCGCAATAAGAATAATTTTTCGTAAAATAACCTGTGTTCTACGATGCCTCGTGTAGGAGATGCGCGACATATAACAAAGGACAGGTTTTAGTGACATTTGCAGTTAATGATGAAATGAATTATTAATTTATTTCTTCAGTACACTTGCGGACAGGTTACAAGTGTCCTGTCATTTTTCTGCCCCGTTTGAATGCAGCGCTCTTCGGAACACTCGTCCGCTGCTCATGGAGGATGTACCCTTCACGATGTGAGGGGACATGTGATTCAACATAACGACCCAACGCACTTCAATCTGGTTATACGAGCACATCTGAACAACATCTATGGGGAGCAATGTATAGGGAGAGCCGGACCTGTTGCGTGGCCAGCGTGATGACCCGACTTCACAACCTTAATCTTTTTTTTTTATTTTGGGATATGTGAAGCAATACATACTCGAATTGACACAAGAGAGGAACCGACTATGCGAGTATTAGCTCCTTTTGATCAAATTCGACACAGGCCAATAACCACTGGTACGACGGTATAGCCTAATGAATGTAATCAGGTTCAGGGCAGAGCAGTGGTTCAGGGTAGATACTTTGAACACCTGTAACTTGTCAGCAAACATGCTTGAAAAATAATTCATTTCATAATTGTTAATGTCACAAAAACCTGTCTTTGTTTCGATGTTACTTAGCTCCTAATCGAAGCATTGGAGAACATGTGTTGTTTTACGAAAAATGATCATCTTTGCGAGATCTATCGGTCCCCAGAGTTTGTTGCAAAGATCTGAATCACCCATATGTATACAGTGAAATATTAACTCTGCAGATTTTCAGAGCGCATAGCTCATGTTGTATGTAATAAAAAAGTATTTCATACTGGTGAAGAGTTCACAGTTTTCACAGAAAAATGTTTTTTCCAAAATGTTTAACACCCTCTTATTCGATAACTATTGCGAGTAGGATCGTGACTTTTACCCATATCGATAGAAAATCTATTAAAGAATCATTTATCCCTCTGGTAGCGTGGACGATTTTCGTGTCAATTTAATTTTAAAACTGCTCATTTCAAGCCAGTAAACGTTGCGAACAGATTGCAAAGTCATAACGAGAGAGGAAGGCTCGCATACAGAGACAGGTCTGAGTTCGTTGATCTTTATTATTAGAAGAAAAATTACTGTGTCAGCGGCGATGTTGCCGGACTGCTGAAACTTCCTACTTAATTTTCTAATCAAGCGTGCATTTAATTACAAAACGTAATGTAGGTTTTCTGTTCCTTTAAGTGTACCCTATCACCCCTTTCAATCTGCAGGGTTATTTCACTTCCCTCTGTGTGTGTGTGTGTGTGTGTGTATATATATATATATATATATATATATATATCGTATCATATCAATTATATCACAGGCCTATACCACATGATATGACATCACAGCACAGCACAACACAACACTACACAACACAACACAACACACCACACCACACATTATGTTAATATAATATAATATAATATAATATAATATAATATAATATAATATAATATAATATAATATAATATATTATAATATAATATATTCTCGACAAGTTGGATTTGTCGGTTATGAATTCAAATCCCACTGCAGGTATCCGAAGCTGTACTCGGCGTGGGTACCGATCCTGCTTAGGTTAACTATTTGGTTGGGTGTTCCGAGGTTTTCCCCAACTCAGGTAATCCCATGGCGAATCCTCGGAATCATATCGCCAAAATAGTACTCGCTAGCTATCGGTATAACTCAAATGGTAGCGAGTTTGCGTACTGATTCGGAGCTGCGCTTCATTCCCGCCTGAACTACTTCATTAGTGGAGTTTCTCAGAGGTTTTTCTAAACAAGGCGAATGTCAGGTAATTTCGTGGCAAATCGTCGGCCTCATTTCGCCAAATGCCATCTCGCTAGTTATTCCATCGACACTAAACATTCTGGTAGTTGAGACAGCATCGTTAAATACTATAGAAACTATATCGCTATCACAAATTCCATCCACGCTAGATAACAAAGCAGTTGATATAGCATTGTTAAATAATCTATTTACAAATTTAAAAACATGCAGGCATCTCAGGAAAAAATTCGGGAAGTCTTGTTTTCCTATTACAAAAGTTTTCGAAGACGTTAGGTAGTTCCATATTAGCAGTTTCCTTATTTTTTCTTACCCTATTAGACTAGTTTTGACAGACTCTTTTGTTAATTTTCTTGGTTTTTAGTCAAGATAACCCACTATGCTCGTAATTGGCACAACCTAGTGTTCATATCCCTTACTCGGCTTACTTCAACAGCGAGATTACTACATACTCTAGTTTCAGTGTTTGTCTCCCCCGAACAACAAGATCTGATTGCATGGCATAGCGACATATATCAATCGGCATGACTTCGTATCTAAATTACAGATTACAATGCACAGTTTAATGAACAAGAGACGGGATTCAAACGCACAAGACAGAAAGGGAGTGGCTGTGTATTCCTTGACACTGATAGCTGTTATATTAGCCGTTTTTGTTTCGTAACACACACAAAGCGAACTCGACGGTGCGGAAACTTCAAGCTTCGGTCAGTCAATACAATGTGGTGTCAGGTCCGGTCGTGCAACAAAGCAGCTCATTCCAGACATAGAGCAAGAATAACCAAGTTGCGTGCTGCCGACCAACCCTACGCTTCCTGGTGTCAATTTTCGTTCAAATAAATTTACTATTAATAAAATAAATATTAAAGTCGAAACAATAAATAAAATATGACTGCGAATGCCTGTTTGTATATGAGTGAATCACCAAGGGGAGTTTAATGTACAAATTTAATATCATTGTGGCAGTTTGTGAACTGCATACAAATAAAACCGAACAAATAGTAACATTTCAACATGTGTTCACGTAACAGTAGCGGATGAGACGCGAAATTATGTACAGATGATTATTTAGTCCTCACAGCTCAGCGACGCGAAAGAGGGGAAGTAATAGGAGGAGTGGGGAGAGTTCCGGAGTAGAGATAAGGGCGAGCGGTCGGTAAAGGAATGCAGTACAGCTTAACTGTACTGGAACCATACCGCTCTACCGCACGCATGACATCCGATCGCTCCGAAGGCAAGCGAGTGAATAACCCAAACAGCCCTTGGTGTAACTAAATGGACTCGCCTGACCCAGGCGCATATCGCCGGCGACTGTCAGGACTAAATAATCGTAGGCCTACTGTAGTCTATAGGCTATGTAACTCCGTTACAGTTTCGGTATAACCCAAAGCGTTATAGAGGAACATTGGTGGCTGTGCTTTTCCTTCTTCCCGCTCTAGTTTTGCTTTCGACTTGCTTCTACCTTAATTGAATACATGGTTGTCACGTTTCCAACATCAACTCTCCAATTGCATTACCACGAACTAAACTGAACTGCATCGAATCGAAATCAGCTGTAGTCTATACTAACGCTGTAGCTTTGATGACCCTTCATATTCTGTTATCTGTTCATATTACATAACGCTATTCTCGGCAGTCGCGTTGGACTTATAACTTAAGGCCGACGTAATTTACTTGAGCGAAATCTGTTTCCTAGCGAACCCTCTGTACTAGTAGTAGTAGTCAGTGGCGAAGCTGTTAAAAGGCTATTAAGGCTTAGCCTACCCAAAAATTTTGAGTAATTATATCTAGTAACATCAGGGCTATAAGTTCGTGATAACAATATATCGTAACGCTTGGTCTAACTCCGATCCTTCCACATATTAAGTTCACTGTTGGCAGTCATTCCAGGATCTGAGAGTTCAGTGCAAGGTGAGGCTTGTGGCATAGTCACGACCTTGACTCATAAGCTTGAGGGGGGGGATCGGGGAGGGGGTATCGATTCGCTACATCTCCGTGCTAAACGAGGCTAGCCTTGTAGTCTACCGTCACAATAATACGTGGCGTTATATTGGTGTTCTATGAATGGGCTGTGTTGTTGAGCGTTAGTTTAATCAAAAGTGCATGCGTGTTTGTGTTACATATTGATTTTATGTAAAATAGCTCATACTGAGAGAACACTGAGATCATTATCTGTATAATTAAAAGAGAAACTATTTTCAAGTCGGACGTATGAAAAAAAATGAGCTTACAAAGATAGGAGAGCGACACTACTTTTACATATTATTAAAATAGTGGAGGAAGACAAAATAGGAATTTTTAGTTTTCATGGTATAAGAAATATCCTTGGCTAACAGGGTGCTCTGAGACAAATAAGTTATAACTTACTGTTATACCTGTATTCTGTTTGGAGGTGAAAATGAGTGATCATCTTCTTGTGAGGTCTGTGACACAAAGAAAATATTTTGATAGAAAACCTGACAAACATCTGCTGTATAGAAAGGCATAACGTAAGCAAATTTTTTTCAGCCTACCCAATATTTACACCTTAGCTTCGCCACTGGTGGTAGTGGTAGTGGTAGTAGTAGTAGTAGTAGTAGTAGTAGTAGTAGTAGTAGTAGTAGTAATAGTAGTAGCAGTGGCGGCTCATACATATTTAATGCATAGTGCCAAAATCAGTGGTATATCCAGGTTACCCTAAGGGGGAGGGTAACTCTTTTTCCTACTATAAGCAATAATAATAATAATAATAATAATAATAATAATAATAATAATAATAATAATAATAATTAGAGACGAGAATTCCATGCAAATGCATGTTTTTATAGTAACATAGGACATACGTAGCTCATACTTAGTACTTATCCATTTCATTACTTTCCGGTTCCAAATATGTGTACTTTTCCCGTGTATATTTGCATGTTTTCCACTTTTTAGGGATAAAAACATGCATAATGCATATTTAGGTAATTTTTAGCTTAATAATGCATATAATATACATTAAATTAAGTTTAAATGCATGTTTTAATGGTTTTGTGTGGACACCTTAGTTTATCGATTTTATGTCCCATATTTTAGCTTCAAAAATCAGGATTGAAAAAAAAAAAAAAAAGAAAAACTAAATAACAGAAAAATTAAATAAAATGTTAAGATTTTCTCAATAAGGTGTTAGAGGACCTTTCCCTGGACGGAAGTCCACTTTTACAACACTTTACCGACGACCCTCTATACACTGCGTGTCATAAATTTATTACGTTGGATATTTTGAGAATAGTAAGTAGAGAGGAAATATAGAGGGTTCAAGGAAATTGCCGACAAATAATTTAGGTCAAAAGCATCCTCTTTCAGGGAGGTTGTAAATTCTCTTCCTTTTCTAGTACTAGTAGCAATTTAGATTCTTCTAAAATTGGAATCACCGTAAAACTGTGTTTGCAGTGTGTGAATGTCGTAAGTTGTTAATGTGCTTGTTTATTCTGTTTGCGCGTGTTAATGTGGTTCTAATACGTTTCCAATTTAAAGATTCCAAAAGTGTACTCTTTGCACAGTGGATTACTGTAAAGGAAAAGATTTTGTTAGATCAGATGAGGATGTCGTATTTTGCGACTGTTGGAGTAAAGAGTAAAGCAATGCTGTTCTGTTTCCGAACATTTTATATGACAATTGTTCTTTGTAAAAAAATCACAAAACTTGTTCAAAATAATTATTAAATTACGATGTCCGTTTTTAAATCGTATCTAGGTAACCGTAAGGTCTATTATAATTTCAGATGAAATGTACTAAAAATTTCAAGTCGACCAGCATGTCGCATCTGTTTCACATATTGCAAGAATGCAACAAAAGAAATAATCTTCAAAGAATTTCATAGATCCCTCAGTTATGCCCGTGGGAAAGTGAATGTAGCGGCGAAAAACAAATTGGACAGGGTCCTAAATGCTAACCCGGACTGCGGATTCTTTTGTTCAGTGAAGAAGGTTATTTGTGGCGAAAACTTGAATGAAGAATTTGACCTGACACTGTCACAAATATGTTCATTCAAGTTTAAACCCGTAACTTCTTGCAATATAGAGACAAGTGCAGGAACATCACAGAAACCAATTTAAAAATGTTATTAGGTTTTTAACTGTGCAAAAAAAGTGAAGTGAAATAAGACATTTTGAAACAAAAATAAAAGTGCATATTTTAATGTATTTTTCGCTTGATCATGCATATTTCATAGTTTGATAGTACATGAATGCATGCATATTTTGGGATTTTATAGTGCATAAAATTCTCGTCTCTAATAATAATAATAATAATAATAATAATAATAATAATAGTAATAATAATAATAACAATAATAATCACTCACCAAAATTTATACAACTGGAGCACTTGAGCACTTTTGTTGACCAGGTTAATATGCGCGATAGATAAAACCCATTCGCCTATTCTTCTGACTTGAAAATAAATCCATCATTTTTTTGTTGAAGTTGTCTATTTTGCAAACAAAACTCCTCAGATTCATCGTGCCTTCTTAGTGCTAAATCTAGTGCCCCACAAAATCGTATACAATTTATTATTAAATTTAACACATATCTGTTTTTAACAACTTGCTCATTGTGTTTTGCAATCGCGAATTTAACTGATTTTCAGTGTTCGCTTTACCCAGCATAGACAAACTGAAGACGTTATTCATATTAACCTTTGACTTATGATGTGTTTTTATTTTACCCCATAAGTGTACTAAATCTGTCACACCCACTTTTGACCAGCTAAGTTCACCTCCGAACAGAACACACGGGAAAAAGAAGAACGCATTTTTCACATCACATCCACACAACCAGTTGTTTTTTAAATAAATATCTGGGTTGAATTTGCGAGATCTGTTAACTTTAGCACTTTGCTGCTTTTGATGAATATTTAAGTGCGGTGTTGGTCTGCCTAATTCTTTAACACGAAGTTTGTTTTCATATGTTAATGTTGAAAACTGAGATTTCAATAAAGCGCCAACCGAATTAATTTTTTAACAGTACACAACACGATAACACGACCACTATTACGATGACAACCTCACAACTTAACACGTTCACACTACACTTAGTACTGTTGGTAGAAATAATGAAGTGAAAACTTTCTCAAGCCAAGTTTTCAAGAAACCGGGAGAGATTTTATTATCTTATTGTTGCAGTCTTCGCTTAGAAACTTGTTCCGACAAAGCGGAAGGATAGACAGAGCGCGAGGTAGTAAGGGATCGGCATAGTAAATGGGGATGTATACAGTTTTACAAGCATTGCAAAAGCCAGCGGCAATTTGTGCCTGGCACATTTCAGATCATGCTTTTAGATGCTGGAAAGGACGAGCGAACATGAAGATTGCGCGCGCATCCCATTATATTTCTTATGGGATGTAGTGCCTGGCACAGATCCACCCTCCAAACTACTGGTTACAACGTGTTTCGCTGCAAAGATCATATTGACGGTAGAGTTTGTGTAAGCGTAACTTGTTTCTCTCAGGTTTTGAGCGGAAAATATGAATTCTCTTTTTCCTTCTGTATTCTGGTAGTGCCATGGCACAACGGCACTACCTCTAAAGCCGCCCCTGAGTAGTAGTAGTAGTAGTAGTAGTAGTAGTAGTAGTAGTAGTAGTAGTAGTAGTAGTAGCAGTAGTAGTAGTAGTATTTTTAGTGGGTTATTTTACGACGTATCAACAACTCAGATTATTTAACGTCTGAATGAAATGAAGGTGATAATGCCGATGAAATGAGTCAGGGGTCTAGCACCGATAGTTACCCAGCATTTGCTCATATTGGGTTGAGGGAAAAACCCGTAAAAACCTCACCGGGATTCGAACCCGGGCCACCTGTTTCGCAATCAGTTACTCCACATGTGTGGACAGTAGTACTAGTAATAGTAGTAGTAGTAGTAGTAGTAGTAGTAGTAGTGAGGTTATGCAACGTCAGTGATACGATACGATAATGACAATTGAAGAAAAGGGAAAAATATTGTCACGAAAATTTGTAGTAACAGGTCTAGTAGTACTAGTGATAGTTTTTATTTATTTATTTTTATTTTAGTAGGTTATTTTACGACGCTTTATCAACATCTTTGGTTATTTAGCGTCTGAATGAGATGAAGGTGATAATGCCGGTGAAATGAGTCCGGGGTCCAACACCGAAAGTTACCCGGCATTTGCTCATATTGGGTTGAGGGAAACCCCCGGAAAAAACCTCAACCAGGTAACTTGCCCCGACCGGGAATCGAACCCGGGCCACCTGGTTTCGCGGCCAGACGCGCTGACCGTTACTCCACAGGTGTGGACTAGTAGTGATAGTAAAAGTGGTGGACCTAGTAGTAGCAACAGAAGCATTTTATTTAACAACACTTTCAAGTACAGGGACATCATTATCCAATAACTGACAAATTTTGCTTGCAACACTCTAAATTACTTGATTATTTGATTTTGTAATACTATATTCAAACTAATATTGAACAGAAATAATCAATAGTAACACATGATAGTACTTTAAACGCATTTTCTATGTTTGTCTCATGTGTGACACGGCAGATGTCTAGGCGGCTGTCCGATCCTCGCCAAACTCTCTCAAGCATGTCGTGCGTGGTGTTCATGGTTGCGGTATTAATTTGTTTTCTCAATTCCGGTAACGTCGTTGCAAGTGGAGGAACGTAAACATTGTCCTCTACTAAAGCCCACAGGAAGAAATTACACTGTGAGATTCGGTGAACGGGAACCAAAACGTCCTAACTGTTGTTGGAACACGCGGAGAACCGTGACAGCACTATTACCAGTGTTGCCATCTGAAGTGTACGGAAAGTCGTCAAACAGTAAATGAAAAGTCGCTAGAGTCCTTATTATGAATAGAGAAAGTTTTATTTTTGTCGCTATAGAGTGCTGAAGAAGTCGCTTATTCCCCATTTAAGCAACAGAAAAGTTAAAATAAATATTGTCACCGAACAAAAGCTACGGTCTGTTGGTAGGGCAGCCATTTTCATGATTTTCTCCAACAATGATGTACATGTTTCTCGTTAAATAACAAATGAAATTTAGATGGCAGTACGAAACTTGAAATATCCCTCTTTCAAATGGTGGTAATACCATATCTGTCTATTCAGTATTAATGATAATATAGTATCATGTAATCGTACAATAATTTTCTGGATGCAGCGTATTAGGTACAGAGTTCTTTACATACAGTAAATCTACTACACCGGACCCACAGCTCAACGTCCTCCTGGAGAAAGCCATGTTAAGTATTTACCTCCCTTTGAAATATGTTGTCCTTGGCAGGGCGTGAACCTGCGAACCTTGGATCTAATGGCTAGGAGAAACCACAGAGAACGACATATTCTGAAGTACCGTGACAAAAAAACTTTATGACAGTTATTTTATTTACCATGAATTCTACAAGATCTGAAACGTAGCTCCTATTGTGAAAGTCAGCTATTCCACTGCTGGATATCTGAAAAACTGACAGGACATTTCAGAATGAACATTAAGTTAACATGCAGCTCGATTCAACGTTATTGGCCCCTGTCCTTGGTTGTTTGGCTAGTAAGTGAGCTGTGTTTTGAGTCATAAGAAATAAATTTAATCACAAATATGCATAGGCGGGGAAGAGGGAAGAATAAGAATGAAAATAATATCTACGCTCGTAGCTGATTGTTTAGTCAATAGACGTAGTGGTTAATAGTAACGGGACGTGTGGAAGAATATTGTTTTTAAGGCGGAGTGTACCGCGACATGATAAGAAGGAAGTGTTAGGTGTTATGACTGTGCGGCCTGACCTGTGTGACCCAGCCCGCCAGTAGTGATGATAATGAGAAGAGCCCAGATGTTTAGGCATTAATTTTGGTTAAAATTGGCAGGCATATAGGCACTAATAATAGTAAAAATAGGCAGTGAAATAGACATTTATTATTCATAGAAAAAGACAAAAAATAGACAAATTCTTAATAAGCTATCCCATACGGTACTCACTTTCCTTGGTTACGTGCCACAACATGATGCTTTTTTAAGTTGTCAACTGTCATAGTGAACCGCCTGTCAGAGAGAACGTTTTTCATGGTGGAGAAAAATCTTTCTACATCTACTGAAGTGACTGGAGCAAACTTAAAACAACTTATTTCAGAAGGACTGCCTCTACTTTCTTTCAGAGATCGGGAAAAACCGACTGTGTATTGTCTCAGAAAGAGGGGAGTGAGAAGGGATTAGCGACTTCAAAGTACGCGTGACTTGTGCGTGCAAGCGACAACAGTAACGGGACCTGGAGACTTGCTTTTAATACTTCCCTCATCCCCTTTCTTTCGCTGGTAAACCCCGAAGTGACCTAATCACTGAGGGTTATACTGTTCAAACATTTTTATTAAGTGACATAAAAGATTAAATCGGTAGGGGAGAAAAGTTTACGACTTCTTGGAAACATATGTATTGCTGGAGAATAAGATTCTCAGCAAATATTTGTGAGGTGAATATATATATATATATATATATATATATATAATTTGTATAACCGTTCTTTTTTGCTTTTTGATATAATTTATGTGCGGTTTATTTTAAATATACAAAAAAATGTAGAATATGTACAATAACAACGTAAAAAGGCATTAAAAAAAGGCAACAGGAGCTAAAATATGCAAAAAAGGCAAAATAAAAATGGGCCTATCGTCCCCAAATGTGTGGAAACATGTTTATCTCTAATAGGTCTTTTATACATACACTCAGATTAAAAAAGGCATTTTGCTTAACATCCGGGCTCTATTGATGAGTAACTCGCTCTCAGCCTATCTACTTACTTTTGCAGGAGCCAAAATCCCTGAATCAAGCTGTAATTTCCTGACAGCGATGTAAAGCATAAATCAAAAGTGTAGCAACTCAACAAGATGTATTTGTGTGTAAACAAGCGTAGTTATTTTACTCAGCAAGTGTTCATCAAATGTGCTTCCTCGTACATGTGATTACAGAGTGTCATTATTTGTTATTATATTACTGTGTGTTATGTGTTTCTTTTACTAAGACGCATATGGATCACATGTTGACGATACCGACCGTCTTTGTGCGAACTTCTGCCGACATTGGTGGAGGGCATCTCTATCAGTAATCGAGACGGGTTAACAACGAAAGGTCTAGGGTTGAATTGAAGACAAAAGCTGGCAATCACTACACACAGAAACAACAGCAAGCAACGCCTGAGCGTCTGCCTCGTAGGACACAGTTGCACACTTGGAATGGCAATTAGTAAAGCGAGATGAATCCAAATAGAAATAAAAATAAACACTACTAGGAAGAAATGCTCGTTTCTCACGATATATTTCACAGAGTAATTAATAAATAATTTATGCAAATAATTGTGCATTGCTTCTTCCAAAGCCCTTCCTATGCGCAAGTTTCAAACACGTTAAATACGTAAAACATTTCAACTAAAAAGACTACAATTGTTTACGTCCTTTGGGTTCCTCGCCCTGTTTACTGGAACGCAGAGAACTCTCTTGGCTGTGATGTACGTAAAGATTAAGACGCCATTTTAAGCTTAAGTAGAGTATACAGTATGTCTTAAAGTCTAAGTCTGCAACCCTTCTATAATGGCCCGCAGGCTAAAACGAATAGTTATTTATGTATTAAGGGAGGTAAGTAGCTTTTACAAGTTGAGGACGAGTTGGCAAGTAAGTAGTCCGTGACTAGGAAATTCTAGTTAACTCACGAACTGCAATATTTTCTCCACTCCCCCATATTTTACTATGACTATTACACTTTTACCACGTCATACTACTTTTGACCAATAAAACGGTACGAAAGGGCGTCTTTCAAACCAATCATGGCTGCTTATCGCACAATTTTATTACTTCCCTACCATTTGTTTATTTTTATCACTTCCCTAGCATTTGTTTCTTTGTTTGCCAGCATTTCAAATTGCAAATTCTTTACGGTACTATAAAACATGCTTTGCGATCGTCATTTGTTTCCCGCATAGATAGTCGACTGAAAATGGCGGTTCCGTTCAAACGTTTTGATGAAGGGAACATTACTGAAACAGAATTTTAGTAAGTCAATAAATTAATATCTATTTTCTTGTATTAGAATGCTTTATTTCTTCTAATATTTATACACTTTCTTCTGTTTCATCACCTTCCTATCATTTGTTCCTTTGTTTGCCAACAAATTTGCAAATTTTTTACGGTACTATAAAACATGCTTTGCGATCGTCATTTGTTTACCGCATAGACAGTCAACTGAAAATAGGGGCTTCGTTCAAACGTTTTGGTGAAGCTAACATTAATGAAATAGAATATTTAATATTTTATTGTATTACAGTACTTTATTTCTTCTAATCTTTATATACTTTTCTCTAATCGTGTAATAATCAATTAAATCCCATTCGAGTTTTGATTTTCTCTAGATAAATCATAACCTCTAATGAGATTACTGTTGATAAAAAATATATTGCTTCATCGCACTCAGCGAAGATTATCTTGCGAATACTGAATCGACGTTTATATTCTAAAGTGGAAGGGCAGTTGGAAGAAGAGCAGTTTCACTTCAGGAAGGGAGAAGGTACAAGGGATGCAATTGGACTACTACGAACAATCGGCGAAAGATACCTCAAGATGAATAAACAAGTGTAGGCCTATATAGTATTTGTGGACCTAAAAAAGGCGTTTGACAGTGAATTTGAGTAAACTGATGGGAAGAAAATAGGTGTGGATTGGAAAGAGAAGAGGTAGTTTAGTAATATTTACATGAAACAACGGGTCAAAATCAGGATAGGAGAAGGAATGTCTGAAGGAATTGAAATAGAAAGAGGAACACGACAAGGATACCCTTTATCACCTACCCTATTCAACATCTACTTGGAGGATTTAGTGAAAAACTGTTTTCAGTCCATGGGAGAAGTGATAGTAGGCGGAAGAAGAATAAAATATATAAGATTTTCTGATGATATGACGTTGTTAGCAGAAAAGGAGACGATACTAAGAGATATGCTACAGGAGCTAAATGACAGCTGTGAGCAGTATGGGCTGAAGATAAATGCAAATAATACGAAGAGCATGGTTGTCGGAAGAAAAATAAAGAAGGTAAACTTGTGAATGCGAAATGAGGAAGTAGAGCAAGTGAACAGCTTCAAATACTTGGGGTGTATTATAAGCAGTAACATGAACTGCAGTCAGGAAGTCAAAAGGAGGGTAGCAATGGCAAAAGAAGCTTTTAATAGAAAAAGGAGCATCTTCTGCGGATGTCTGGAAAAAGGCCTAAGGAAGAGACTAGTGAAGAACTTTGTGTGCAGTGTGGCATTGTATGACGCAGAAATATGGACATTAAGATGAAATGAAATGAAGCGACTATAAGCATATGAAACGTGAATATGGAGAACAATGGAACGCGTGAAACGGACAGACAGAATAAAAAATGAAGCTGTGTGGGTGAATAAGGAATGATGCTCAAACTGATCAGGAAGAGAAAAATGAGACTGAAGGATGCACTGGAAGGAATGGTGAACGGGAGAAGAGTTCGGGGCAGAAGAAGATATGAGATGATAAACGATATTAAGATATATGGATCATAATATTATGCAGACACAAAGAAGAAGGCAGAATGTAGGAAAGATTGGAGAAAGCTGGGTTTGCAGTATACAAGATCTGCCAATTTGGCAGAACGCTATGTAACTTATGTGTATGTATGTATGTGTGTGTGTGTATATATATATATATATATATATATATATATATATATATATATATATATATATATTACATGATTTAATATAAGAACTTTTGGGAGGGTCGTCGAGTTTTGACTATTCTTTTGTTTGATGCTATACGACTGTTGAAGGAAACATACAATACAGTATTTTCACTTACTTTCCTAGGGAAGTAATGTGACTTATGTCTCGTCTAGCAACCAACATTATCACGGTAAAATCCATTTACTTTCCTAAAGACAAGGTAATTCATACTTACGGCAGTGGGCTCGGGAAAAATCTTTTTATGACAATATTAAATGATCCAATTATTGCAGCATTGCAATACTTCCAAGAATGAGAAAGTAGAGGTGAATAACTTCTTCTCATTATACTGTTCTTGGCTTAGACAAATATTTGAAGTTCTATTTGAGAATGTCAATAAACACAGAGACCAAGAAAACGTACTGACATAGTTTTGTGTAAATTGAGAGATATTTTATGTTGAAATATGTACCAATACTGCAATGACAAATCTTCAAAACTACTTGGCAATGCCTATAGTTGGCATGCAGACGCCATTCTCGATACAAATGTGTGCGGGTATTTCCTAAATAGCAAAGCAGGTCATCTGTGAAGGACCTGTAGTTTACAAACTAAATGCACTTTCTGTCTGCATATTGCAACACGTGACTGTGTCACTGAAAGGTAAACGTGCTTCTAAATTTATCTCAGGTTAAAGAACTTTCGCTCTTGTTTCTGTTTGTCAACCTAATTTCAAAATAAACAACGAATTGGAGATAAAATCTCTGCTGTTCATTGTTAGACTATTATCCGAACACTGTACTTCTCAATCTTATCGCTATATTCTCTTCAACGATTGTCTTAAATAATGAATTCGATGGTGTTCGAGTAAAGAGAATTGTCACTTTTTCTGTAAATGGAGTTTTGTTGCCCAGGTGAATTCACAAGTTAAATTCTGCAAGTGAGTGTGCAAAAAACAAAAGCAAAATAATATTAACATTTGATGTGTTTTATTTTTGTAGAAAATTATTTGCATATATCTCAAAACTCATTTATTTTATTTTATGACTTATCTCCCTTTACCTAATCACCATCGAATTAGTCCTATACACACACTGCTTTAGGAAGCTTTAGAATACACATGACAATCATAGGATATCTGAAACAATAATATGACAAAGATTATGGAACTCTGAAAAGTTCCTATAAAGTAATCAAAACATATTTCTATAAGCTGAAGTGCAATGAATTTCGAAAAATAAATTCAAGACTTTCCAAATTCTGTACCCTCAGTCAAAGAGAGGAATATCTCAGTCAACTGAACGCTTCTCATCTAAGAGATCGGTTTTCGATCCTGTGGGAATGGGAACATGTACGAATTTTATCTTGTCACAAATGTGTATTTTTAGTGAAGCCCTCGGTGGTCTACAATAGATACAATGCAACATGAAGTATTAAGATGCAACTTACTTGATCACCTGCTTAAATTTAGTGATTTTCTACCTGTTGGGTTAATTTCACTACTGGCAACACTTTCTCGACTATACGCATGTTACAAATGTCACGACATTGTTCCTATATTTTATATCGCGATTATAATATAATATGTTACGAAAATATAATGATTATTATTTCATATAGCAAGTTGTATGCGAAGTTTTTGTGTTCATCACATCACTTTTTTAAGATGCGAACATTTTATTTAGTAACATTAGTGCTTTAGGTTCCATGTTGGTACTATTGAAGTGCCAGCCATGTCTGATCTGTGGTACCACACGGTGGATTTTATAGGGCAGTGAACTCTTTAGCATAGCTTCCTGCGGTAGGGAATTAAAGCTGTGAGTTCTGTGTCGTAGATTTACGACACGTAAGAGGGCTCCTGGCAAACTTTGTCGGCCATTTCTCACAAACGTTAAATGTGAACACTGAATAACCTCTAGGCTCAAAACGTTATCTAACAAAATTATACAACCATTATTGAAACAGGAAGTCAAAAGGAGGATAGCAATGGCAAAGAAAGCTTTTAATAAAAAAAAGAAACATCTTCTGCGGATCTCTGGAAAAAGAACTAAGGAAGAGACTAGTGAAGTGCTTTGTGAGGAGTGTGCCATTGTATGGTGCAGAAACATGGACATTACGACGAAGTGAAGAGAGACGAATCCCTTGAATTGTGGATATGGAAAAGAGTGGAGCGCGTGAAATGGGCAGACAGAATAAGAAACGCAGCTGTGATGGAAAGAGTTGGTGAAGAGAAGATGAACATCACTGCCGTCATCCGTAATAGGAACATCGGAGTGCTCCATACGGTTGATAGGGGTGTGAACAAATGCATTGAAACAGAGGGACACCATTTCAAACATAATACGCTATAGCTGTCTACGGTGAGTCTTCTTTTAAATTAGACACTCTGTAGTTGCTTCGTTTATGTACTGTTTATGATAAAATTGAAAGTAAGGACTGTCTGCTAAAGTGAAGGACACGTAAGAACAGTTCCTAAACAGCAAATATTGCAGTCTTGTCAGTAATGCCAACTGTTACCAGATATCACCATATCAAGTAAAATCACGATCCTACGTACTGAATGACGTATTTACTTACCGTACTTTAGCTTTACGTTGGAAGGTTATTCTAAATAATTCAATAATTTGTAATATATTTTCGTAGGCAAACTATACGAGAAAGGGATCAACATGTTAGGTATTTTGTCTGGCAATATGAAATTCATTGGTTTGACTAGACAATTGATTCATGAGACCTAACCTAAAAAAATGTATTTTGTTTGACCACATGAAATTATTAATACTAACTCCGAAAACCAAATATCACCATGAAATGTATGCTTAAGAATACTTACTCCTAATAATTTTGATATTCTAGTTATAATTACTGTCTCCGTGAGCAATTCCTTCTTCAATAATCTTCTTTTGGTTAAATCTGAAAGAACAGAACGCCAGTAGGGGAAGTTATCCCCACTCTCACAGCACGCTTTACGCTGACTTGGTGGAGTCACTGCCATTCTGCCATGCTTTTCCTCTTTGAAATTATTATAATAAAAATCTAATCACGAAAGAAACTCATTAAAATGCGAAATAGTAGTTCTATCGATCACCAACCTGCATTATTACACTCACTTGGGTTATATTATATTGTTATATTTATTTACACTTAGGCCTACCTGACTATACAATTCATTTTAATATATCAATATGCCTGGTAAATTATTAATAAGTATTTAATGAATTTCAATCTTAAGGCATATAAACTTGCAAATGTTTATTTGCTATTTAATAACAATATATGAACGTTTTCGCCGTTTAGGGCATCTTCAGATGTAACAAAACATATTATCTGGACCTATAACATATTATGCAAATAACAAGGAAAATAGAGAACAATATATGTGATACATGAAATTCATGAGCTTTATGTAGATATAACATGATACAGAATGGATATTGAGTCTAAGTTCAAATTCAAAGATTATCTCAATATCCATCCTGTATCATGTTATATCTACATAAAGCTCATGAATTTCATGTATCACATATATTGTTCTCTATTTTCCTTGTTATTTGCATAATATGTTATTATAGGTCCAGATAATATGTTTTGTTACATCTGAAGATGCCCTAAACGGCGAAAACGTTCATATATTGTTATTAAATAGCAAATAAACATTTGCAAGTTTATATGCCTTAAGATTGAAATTCATTAAATACTTTTAACTACCTGACTATAGTCTTGATTGTAAGCACAACACATCAAATAACTATCATGTATTAATATTAATACTGATATTAATTAATTATTATTACATTCAAATTTCACTAGCTTCCAGTAACCGGCTCAGAGATCTAGTACAATTTTAATTCCATGGAATTCCAGTACCGACAACTTTTGTCTCGGCTGCCAACATAACAGTTACAAAATCACTACCATTTGTAGTATTTGTCAGTATTGAAATTGAAAACGAAGTTGGCAAAAGAAAATTTAACCTGCAAGCTAGAAAATCACCACAATACATTAGCACATGTAGTAATGGGGGGAAAACTGATACGTTTCACCCTTATGGTATGAAGTAAGCTGACCCAGACTGTATCATACCACAGCAGTTCCACGAATTGTCAATCCTAAAGTATTAAACAGTACTTCAAAAGATTCCATGATCTGCTTATTTACATAGCTGAAGTACCCATATTAAAGCCACTTGTGACCTGCACTTGTAAATACGGAAGTTTATATTCGCTTGCGATGTTCATGAAGCTCTCGTAAGTCGTCAAGTGCAAGAATATACCGTATATTCCGCATTGTGGGCATACAGACAAGTATATTTAACTGTAATAATATGATGTGGGCGGGGGCAGTGTCATCAGTCGGGTTCAATGTCTACTGTTGAGTGCCTTTCGCATGTGAGCAAACGAATTGAGAAATAACAGAGTAATCAAGTAAAACTGTGCGTGCCCCGCAGATAGGATGACACATTATTCATCCGTTTAATGATATTCAATAGGGACTGTGAGGAGCCATTTCGGAAAAGGAGGGGGTTCACCAATGACCCAAGTTCAAACCACTTCGTGTCCAGCTATAGAACATTTGATGGACAAAAGTGGTTTAGAAAGTTTTCATTCGGTTTTCCTTCTGTCGTCACATCAATTCACGTCACTGCACTGCCGCTCACTCAACAAGAGAATTCAAGCGTTGAGAGAAGTTCTCGAATAAAGACTGTTGAAGATTATAGTGACGATTAGGGAGCGGATGTTGATGACCTAAAAATCTACTTAAAATGATCATTAAAATGCCCTTAAACTAATGGAAAAATGACATAAAATTAAAAGAAAATGTCATTTAAATATTATTCACCGCACTCGCAGCACAACTTCTAAAAATATTAGTCACCTTTTTTCAATGACTGCCCTACAAATCTCGGAGAGAGGAGGCAACTTCCTGGAATTTGGGTAAGATAAAGGAAAAAAACATGCAACAAAATTAAGGTTTTTAAAGGAAAGCTATAGATTTTAATGAGAGTTTACAATATGTTTCAATCAGAGGTGGTCCATGTCAGTGCCTTCATTCTCCGTCTTCTCCTTCCGCGCTTCACTTTTGCTACCAGATCTTCCAGATGAGGGAGTGTGAATGAAAAAACAAATTGTGGGCGCAGCGTGCATTCTTACAATCTTTGTGTTAAAAATACTGTCTAATACAATACACATCCCTTCCGAACCATGCTGAGGACACAACGTCCTGTCCAGGACATGGTGAAAGTTTCCTCCGATCCAAACATAAATTCTAAAGACACCCTCGTACCGACAAAAGAACAGTAGCGATCAAAATCCTCACTTAAACTAAGCTGCTGTCAAACATTTTATATTACTTTCGTTGTGTGAAGTGAAGCCTTCAGTGGATTGAGGGATGACTTTAGAGTCTGCTCCAAACTATAAAACTCAAACTTCACTATTATTCACTTATTCAATACGTAATTAATATTGACCTATTTGGTTAGAAAATGATTTAATAGACCTATCGGTAAAGAAGAAAGTAAAATGCATTCCAAATGATTTAAAAGTTCTTCAAAGTATTAAGAATGATAAAAAATGGCGAAAAAGTATAAAAATGACCTATTCGTTCAAAAACGTCACAAAATGCAAAAAAATGTAATATAAGAAATTACTTTTTTACGTTGATATTAACATAGAAAGGATTTCTATATTAATAGGCATCGTCCCAATGTGAAAAATAAGATGACTTTTCATCAACATCCGCCCCCTACTGATGATAATACAGTGGTCAAGTTCTGACAAAGGTGTTCAAGTCTGAGTCATTAAATATTTTCACTTGGAAAACACAGGTCGCATAAAATAATGCAAAATTCAGATTACACATTACCGAGACATGGAATAGAAATAAAATTAGGAACCAGCACATACAGGGTGCGGCAGAGAAATTGAAGAAATTTTCGAATGGAAATAACACAGTGGATATGTAAATCAGAACAAATTTATTTCTTCCCAAAAAACTGGTTATGTATGCCATTTTTATATTGGTACATACATTTAGGCTTTCTTGAAAATTACGTCCCTTAAATGTACTCCGTTTCTATCCATGCATTCCACAAGTCTCTCCCTGAAGTTATGTGTCGATCTTTTCGACATCAATGTTGGCGATTTCCTGGGCAGTGGCTGTCTTTAGGTTATCGATTGTCTGGGGCCTGTTTATTTACATTTCTGGTTTCAGTAACTCCACAGAAAATAGTCGCAGATTGTGAGGTCAGGCGAACGGAGAGGCCAGGAAATGTCACCGCGCCGAGAAATGATGTGCGTTGGGAATATGAGACGCACAAATTTATTTCATGGTGTTTTCAGGCGTATGAGCCATGGCACCATCTTGCTGATTCATATCAAACCAGGTGGCCCGGGTTCGATTCCCGGTCGGAGCAAGTTACCTGGTTGAGGTTTTTTCCGGGGCTTTCCCTCAACCCAATATGAGCAAATGCTGGGTAACTTTCGGTGTTGGACCCCGGTCTCATTTCACCAGCATTATCACCTTCATCTCATTCAGACGCTAAATAACCTAAGCTGTTGATAAAGCGTCGTAAAATAACCTACTAAATAAAAAAAATTGGTCTATTAATCCCACGCATTGGTGGTTGAAGAAAATATCGTCAAAAATTCGAAGTAGCATTCACTATTCACTGTCATAGTGTTACCGTTCTTTAAAAAAAATACGAACCTGGTTTGTTATTGGAAGCTAATGTTGTTAATCTGAAGTTCTCTACACATCTCATTATGGTATTGCGGCTAGGAACGGGTCCGTGGCGGCAAATATCAAAGTGGAGACGAAAGAGGCGCTGTGTTTTGGCAACAGAATCATCAATCCTGAAAAATGTCTCGACAACAAGAGCACGATGCTGGGCATTCCACGACTCCATGATTATTAAAATTGGCATCAGACAAGCTGACAAATGACGATCGATCCGTACCCATAATTTCCCATATTGCTCAGCAAATGGTCTTCCAAAAACGTCCAACTCCTTTGTCACACCCTGTATAAGCAACTGACACCGCAGTGTTGTTATAATAATATACAGAAAACTACACACGAAAATTAAAAAGAAAAAAAAAACTGCCAATTTTTCTTAAGAAGTCAAAATATAAGGCAGCCAAAATAATCAGCATTGTAACAAATGAATAATACCGTCCACACTACCTTACAGGAATGTTAAATAACTTAAACATACTCAAATGTTTCAATTGCCGTTATTGATACCATGAATATTCCCATGCGATGACTAACATTACAATTATAATTAAAATAATACGCGAGCGTAGGTTCGAATCCTGCTTGAGCTGGTTGGGTATACGGAAATTATCCGTAGCTGTAAGGCGAATGTCAAGTAAGTCTATGACGATTCCTCGGACTCATCTCGCTATCATCAATCCTCCCACTCACGCTAGATAACCAAGCAGTTCACATGACGTCGTTAAATGACCAATTATAAAATGATCTTGAAACTAAATTATTATATAACTTACGTAAACGTGTGTAGACCTATGCGTTTGTGCGTGTGTAGATAAGTACGTTCATAGCGTACGTACAACCTATACATATTTTTTCATTTGTTTGTTTAATTTAAATATAACATCTTCATTCAGATCACTTTGTGTGAACGTTAAGACGTGTGATCGCAACTAATATTTGATCTTCTTTGTGAAACAAAAACGATAATAATCATGGTTGAAGAGGGCAAAAGAAGAGAAAATGACGACTGTACTAAGTAAAGAAACCAGTAATTATTTTTATATCTGTTTTTAATGTTTCATTAAATATTTTCTCTATTCTGAATTAAGATTTGATTTCGATGTAGACTTTCAATTCTTTTCATCTGCTAAATATACGAGTAGAATCTTCCATGATCTGGAGTGTTCGATTTTGAATTCCCATTCAGACTGGTGTACTCGTAACTGATTTACTCAATTCTATTTTCAGAGAAATTTATTTATTTTCATGATCATTTATGTAAAATAACTTTGGTGTGGCCATGTCAAAAGAATGCATGGGAATAGGATATAAAAATTGATAATGGATTGCATATCAAAGAAAATAAGAGAGAAAGATCGGTCAAAGAAGACATGGTTAGAATGGGTCGAAGCAGATATGAATTCGAGGAGTTTAGGAAGACAACTGTAGATGGGCAGATAAGAATAGAGCTGACTGACCGAAAACGACGAAAGACTTTGAAGAACCGAATTTTAGGTAGATATACCTATTATGCTTTCTCTAACAAGGACGGAAGAAATTCTTACATAATTTTGTAAAGAATTATCGACATGATATCTAATCTATCTACGTTGAAATATAACACAAGTACTGAAGTAATAAAACTGCTTTGACCTATATTATAACATACTCGAATGCATACACAATCGGACAAGATAACTATGAACTTCACTTGTATTTTTAGTTTTACAACCTAAACATAGCTACAACCAAACATTGGTGCACATTTCTGCAGGGTCTGTACCAGATCTTGAGTCTATATACCTGAGTGTTCGTAGCTATTCTTACCTCCGCTCTAGAATTTGTAGAAACCTACATGTCAATTTTTCCCTCCTTTGAAATAAGGGCAACTTCTTCTGGAAGTGGCGCCATTAGAAAGAGGGGGAGTGCAATTTAAAGAAACGAACCGCGAAAAGCACGAAACAAACCTGCATGAACAGAACAGATGGGTCTGTGGGATGTAAAAGCGTCTCCCTCGACCCAGATGGGGACGACGAAACTGCCAGGTTATTCACCATGCCGACCCACTCACACGCATTCCCCAACAAAGTTTGCTTTTTTTTTTTTTTAAGTATCTGCGAAAATTTCGTACATGGCAGCAGAGCACGACGAGTGGAAATAGGTTTTAGATTTTCTGTCCAAACTGTGAAGAGTCGCAAAAACTGCCTGAAAGTTAAAAATGTACCCTTACAGTCAGTTTTAAATAACAACAATTTAATCAAGGTAAAGTGTGCGAGAAAATTAACTTTTTAAAATATTATTAACATTTTTACAAATTCGCAATGTTTGTTCCTTTCCCTCTAACATGTGTGGTTCAAATAAATTTAACTATTATTAAACTTAACATATTATATACTGTAATATAATTTCAATTTGCATTCAGATAACTATAGAAATTTCAGTTTTAAATATATGTATAAAAGGTACAGTATACACACTAAAAATCTCCAAACTTGAGCAAGAAATTATATTAAAAATTAACCAATAAATCCTAAGAAGGAAAATAAAGAAAGAGAGAGAGGGAGAACAAGTTTCACTAGTACCCTTCTTGATTACAGTATATACCTAGATCATATATATCCAGATTGCTCGGCGTTATAGGTTTTGACAGTAACAACTTTTGTCAGGTTTACTATGCTGCCGTCTAGTTGTTACATAACGAGTCACGTCATAACTCCCATTTGAATTGCATTAGCGACTGTACTGCCATCTCGTGTTCATTTACGGCGGACGGGTGGCGATCCTGGCGGTTGTTCTCTTTAAAGTGCAACCGAATAGGAATGAGCAATCTATATGTGATTTGGGGTATATACTATCAAATACTTTCCCAGATTCTCAATAGTGAAGTTTTTCCTATTGTTTCTCAAAATACATTTGAAGAACGAAAATATTCTTTCTACTGCACATGTCATAGGTGCAAAATTAGTTGCTACCACTGCAGCAGATCCCCAATTAATACTTTCCCCTTGAATAATGGAGCACAGGTTTTTCATTTTTTCAAACCGTGGATTCCACTCTAGTAGCTACTTTCTTCTACTAACATGTCATATCTGCGATCAGTGAAAATTCCAAAATGCATACAGTCCCGATCAGTGCCCTCGAAAAGGTAAAGCCTTTGAAGGACGACCCGCTATACAAAGAAAGAAGGAATTCCGTGTTAACAGTTTTATCCAATAACAAAAGACTGAAGGGGTAAAGATCGCAAATTGGTTCTCTAGTGCAGAAGAGAATAAACATTATAAGATATATTGAAATTTGTAAATATATTTATATAAAACGCTGTAAATATGGGAAAATACATACTAATTATGATATAGTTTTTTTTCTTAAGGTCCAAGTTAGGTTCTTTTATTGTTTAACAGAATTTACATATATGACTGTCATGACCATAATTCGGAAAATTATCTAAGAAATTATGACTTCAGAAGTAAAGAAAAAATTAGGTAAAAACCTATAAATCCGGCCCCTAGTCATATTTAACGTCTCCTTTAAACCACACAGATTATTCAACAATCAGAAGATGTTGGAATAACAAAATGAGAAGAGAAAGCAGAAGAATAAAAAGGAAAAAAAAAAGCAGCATAGTTACAAAATTCGGGCTTTCACGGTAATAGAATCTGGTGCATCTTTCATGAACTGTGTTGTTAAAATACTGTATAAAAAGTTGGACCAGAATTAGTCATGCATCATTTATCTAAAAAACTATAACAAAAAATATGAAAATTCCTTCAGCCACTCGTAGCTACGCGCTAGCGAACTCGTATTCCATCCACTCGCCCCGGGTTCGATACCGAGCCAGGTCATGATGGAATGTGTGGTGGATAAAGCAGATATTTAAGGGGTTTTCTCTATTCCATCTTCCTCTTATTTCTTATATCTTATGCAATAATTAAGAATAGGTTGAGGTGAAATCTTGGATATATTCGGGTGTCCGATGCTGATATAGGAAAGATTTGAGGCTCTGGGGTATAGAGTATTCGTCTGATGGTGGTATCTGGCTCTGTCAGAGCTGAGGCAGGATGGTCCACCTGTCAGCGTCTGACTCACAAATGCCACCCAGAAGACCTGTCGTAAGTGGACAATCATATACAATACAGAGCGCACGAAGGTCCATAGCAAGTCTAAGTGCAAGAACCCGTTCTGGGTACAGCCCTCGGAAAGCCAAGCCAAGTGTGGCGAGTAGGACAGTGTCAAATGGATCAAACGATGGACTCCTGGTCCCTCTTGTTCACGTGTTATGTTAGGTATTTTGAATTCAGTGACGTGGTTTCTTTAGTGATGCAGTAGTTTATGACGTTTTCTGCTCCAATGGTAAGGACAATCATGAAAAGTAACCATCGGCGTAGCTCAGACGGTAGCACGTTTACTGATCTTGGGTTCGAATCTCGCTTGGGTTGTTTTTTTTTTTGGTTTGGTTTCTCCGAGTTTTCTCCAAACGTAAGGCGAATATCAGGTAATCCCAGGGCAAGTTCTTAGACTCATCTCGCCATCACCAATTCCATCGACACTAATTAAAGTCGTAGCTAATACAGCGTCGTTAAGTAACCGACTGAAAGTAATAAATAATGGACAAAATCGTGAAGTGATGACAGCAGAAACAAAAGACGCTCAAAGAAATATTTCTGAACTCTGTATCTATTCACTCTAAATTCCTCTAGTCTTGGCATATTTTCTACTTTCGTCTCCAGGTAAAAATACTGTTGTTAACCACTGAGCTAGTCTCATGTCTCTTATAGAGCTTAATTTTCAGTTAGTGATCGTTTTTCCAAACAATACCAGTAATGAAGTCATAATAAGAGCACTAACAATACATTATTATTATTATTATTATTATTATTATTATTATTATCATCATCATCGTAATCATCAACATCGCCAATTTACAAAGACTTTCGTTTATTGAGTTCTTTATTAAGCGAAGCAAGTAAATCTCCAATTTCTTAGTAAGAAATTGAATCCAAGACGTTATGTTTGTAGTCACAAGTGAAACTCTATAAAGAACGGTGATTTTTGCTACTAGTCTGAATTTATTAATGTTAATCGAAAGACCTTTTTGAATTTATTATTGACACTTTGAAAATACCCCAAGTCATACCTCAAAGAAACAAGTCACACGGAACTGAAAATGCTATAAAACTTCACACTAAAAGTGAACTACCATTTCTAATAGCATAATGACTCCTTCCGAAGTTTTCCTGTTGCAATAATTTTTTGCATGGTTTAACATCAAGAAATAATTACAATAGAAGGCCAGAACTTCAGATTGTCCTAAGAGGCGTAATCTCATAATTCATGCACATATGTGTGCTTGTGTGTGAACAGACGCAAAGCATTAACAGTTTATTAAAAATTCCAGCCACCGGCGAAGCTCAGGCGGTAGTGCACTTGCCTGCTGATCCGGAGTTGCGCTCGGGCGTGGGTTCGATTCTAGCTTGAGCTGATTATTTGGTTCGGTTTTTTCCGAGGTTTTCCCAATCGTAAGGCGAATGTCAGGTAATCCAGGGCGAATCTTCGGTCTCATCTCGCTATCACAAATTCCATCGATGCTAAATAACCGAGTAGTTCATACAGCGTACCTAGTTAAATAACCAAATAAAAATTAAAGACCCTAATATCAGATAGGTTATTTACTTTTTTGGTCATTCTACACATTAGTCTCCTGGTTGAGTGTTAGAGAAGGCCGTATGGCCTTAACTCTGCCAGGTTAAATAAATCATTATTATCATCATTATTATTATTATTATTATTATTATTATTATTATTATTATCTGAATGTGATTGTTACAAATGTAGGACATGAAATAGAATGCATCCTGACCTATCCAACAGTTATATATTATGCATGTCAAATTAGAACGCCACCAACGTACTCTACGCATAGCATGCGGGATTCATTCTCTGATGCTCCGCTGGGGTGTGGGTTCGAATTTCACTTGGACTAATTCTGCAGTGCCTGGGAAAAGTGACATAAGTCAGTTTCCACAAACCTTTTTTGATAATTTATTGACAACTTACACTGGTTTATGTCGATTTGATTTTTTTTCTGTATGAATTATTGTAATGGGAGAAGTATTTATATCTCTTTTTC
Source organism: Periplaneta americana (assembly GCF_040183065.1). Classification (NCBI taxonomy): domain Eukaryota; kingdom Metazoa; phylum Arthropoda; class Insecta; order Blattodea; family Blattidae; genus Periplaneta; species Periplaneta americana. The sequence continues at coordinate 94,725,767 of NC_091120.1, read as the reverse complement.
CAAGCGAGCAGATGTTCCGTAAGTTGTCAATAAATTATCAAAAAAGGTTTGTGGAAATTGACTTATGTCACTTATCCCAAGCATTGCCTGGCTGGGTTTCTTGCGAGGTTTTCCCTAACTGTAAGATGAAAATCAAGTAATTCCATGGCAAATGCTCGGTCTCATCACGCTGTTATCAATGCCATCGACGCTAAAATAATCTTGGATCCAAATACCCGATTAAAAACTGAAAGAAGATTGTGGAATTCTGTGCTTTTGTTGTTAAATTGACAAATGGAAAAACAATTAATAGCCCACGTACAACTTTACACAAATCAGCTACTGTATTTTATTATTCAATAAGTATCTAAAGTGTGTGATAATTAATGAGAAATTCATTTCAGAAAGGAAAAGTGTCCACACCTGTGGAGTAAAGATCAGCGCGTCTGGCTGCGACACCAGGTGGCCCGGGTTCGAATCCCGGTCCGGGCAAGTTACTTGGTTGAGGTTTTTTCCGGGGTTTTCCCTCAACCCAATACGAGCAAATGCTGGGTAACTTTCGGTGCGGGACCCCGGACTCATTTCACCGGCATTATCACCTTCATATCATTCAGACGCTAAATAACCTAGATGTTGATACAGCCTCGTAAAATAACCCAATAAAAAAAAAAAAAAGAAAAGAAAGGAAAGGTTCGCAACTGGCGCGTCTCGAAGGTCCTGCTGACCCTCGCTGTCCGTGCATTGTCTGCGTGCAGTACCAGCTCAGATGCGCTGACCCTGTGTGGGAAACCGGTTTCAATCCAGCCCATAAATCTTTGAGGAATGCTACATCCTCCCTCACAGTATAAATTTCATTTTAAATTGAGAATCTGTTGTTGCTTGCTTTCTCCTGAGACCGCAACGCACAAGACGCACTGTACGTATCTGCCCATAATCTGTGGAAATTATGATCGATAATTACAACCAAACACAGAATGCTACACAGAATAAATAAGGTGGCTCGAGTATGCTGTGGTCAGCCGACTGTACCTTTGAGAGAACAGTGCGGCAATTCCAGTATGGTTTCGTCTGTCAGATTCACTTTAGTCTACCAATATAAGAAGTGTAGAGAATGTTCTATGAGAAATGAAATTGTCATGTATGTAATATCCTGGGAATGCTTCACGCACTAAAACATACAGTCTTTCTACAATTTCAACTGGTTCCATTTTAAGACTTTAATCTCAAAACTATTTCACCAAGTACAAATAGTACTACAAGCAATAGTTTCATTTCCATATCTTATAAACTTTATAATTCTTTACCATTGCATATAAGAAACACGTCATATTTTACTTTCAGAAGGTTGGTGAGGACAATGATGGCAAATCCACTCTACAGTGTCAATGAATTTAGCAATATTACGTTTTAGATACTATTTTCTTTTAACATTATGTAATTGACAAATCTGTACATTTTAACCTGATTTTATACTATTTCTTTTAACACTTTTAACCTGTTTTTATGATTATCTGGTGATTGTATATTTATTTTTTATTTTATTTCTACATTTATTCATACTGTAGTAGCCATGCATTTTATATTTCTACTCTGATGTTGTCTATGGCTATTAATTTGCTGAATGACATTAAATCTATCTATCTATTAAGATGTACCGGTAGCCTATGTATCATTTTGGTTACCAACTTTCGGTTTCGAGACTTTTAATGGAAATACACATTTTCAGCATTCCTGATTAAGTAAAAATATTTTTGGAATGATGTCTTACATGCAGTTGCTACTTCTGAGTACATACTTAACCTTTCAGTACTCGCGTGAGAGACACCTGTCAACCAGAGTGTTTCTTTACATTGTTGTATTTCTTAGAAAGGGTTTACAACCGTGAGGATTTAGGTACTTTCAAAACCAAGCTCACAACCATGAGAATTTTTACGTTACGATTTCTACAAAGTTTCGGTAAGTATTATTATCACTTTTGTGAGTTGTATACTATATCTTTTGGGATAATTAGTTCTATTGAACTTCGAAGGGTTATAGATCTTCGTTTATCAAATTCCTTCAGAGGTTAGAAGGCGTTCTCAAGTATTATTGCCAATTCAAGAATCTCAGAACAAAGGAAAGGTTGTTACCAATTTGGTAGTCTCGAGACAAAACGACTAGAAATGGTGTGTAAAATATTCAAAACGACTATGTGCCGACCATTTGAGGGTAATCTGTGTAAATTACTTTTAAATAACTAGGTATTGTAAAGACATGTCTGTAGAAAACATTCAGAAATAAAGTTTTTTGAAGGATAATTCAAGGAAAATAGAACAATATGACACAAGTTATTCAGTTATTATTGTATACAAAGATTTTCACAACAAAGCAAAGATTATATACCTGTTTCCAGTGTTAATTTTGTAGGTAAATGTAGAAAGTATTTGATATTTAATATAAATAATTATCTAATAATTATAAATGAACCAATTCTGTTTCAAAACTATTTTTATATTTATTTATAAATATACTGTATAGCCTATATTCCGTAGTAACGCATTTATGTAACCATTCACAATGAAAAGAATGTTCAAATTCATTATCCAAAGCAAGAATATAACCTGAGTGACAGCTGTCCCCCACACGACTGAATAAGTTACGAAAAAGTACGCAAGTACTGAAGGGTAATAATTTTGACTCCACTTATCAGGAATAGGAACATAAGAAATGCCGTGATTTTTATTAACCAGACAACCGTAATTTATTTCAAACCTAAAGTAAACGTAACACAAAATAACAGTTATTCATTTGAAATCACTATAAGTTTTAATATTTCGTTTTAATATTTCTTTAAATAGCAAATAGTAAAAAATTATATAATAAGCTTATTTCACCGATCTTATTTCTTTCAGAACAACAATCCCTAAAATCTAGAATATTATTAAAATGAAAATTCTTAAGAAATAAATTTTACATAATGAGAAATCGCCATATAGATAGATTTACTCGGCAGAAATTACTGTATCTCTTTATTTTGAGTTACAATCAGGGAAGCAATAATTGATGCCACTTACGATAGTACAGTAGTTCTGTAGTTCGATTATGCGCACCACTTACGCTGGTAGACCTCGTCGTAGGTACTAAGCCTGTCATTGGACCAGAGGTTCGTAGTCAAGAACAACGGATATTTATGAGCGATAATAACGATTTCATTAGTATGAACTCCTACGCAAGGGAAGTGAAATTAGTGGATCGTGTCATAACATAGATTTACGGAACCATATATAAACCAATCCTCCCCCAAAATAAGAGGATTTAAAGCAAAATTTATCGGTCAAGTACAGTACTATGTCAAAATTTGCAGACAGTACAATGCGCGTGGGTTTATAATATTTGCAGCAGTTACTGCAGTAAAGAACTAACTGGATACTGAAAAACGCATAATAATGCGCATGAGGCAGTGGCGGCTGATTGGCTGAGGCAAGTGAAGCCGAGCCTCAGTCACTTTGCGTTCTTAAACTCTAAATTTTAGAGTTTTTAGTCGTACTTAACATATCATATTTCAGTAGTTATTTAAATGAAGCGTATAGAGTTGTAGAAGTAGAAAACTTTGTGATGTATGTAGACCTGTCTTGCAGTAAAATTTGTTCCTGAGGCCGGGTCTGGCTTCTGCATTTCGTATGTTTCCACGGGTTTTAAGGTTGCACATGGAAAGCTGAAACTGAGGCACTGTGGCCTCGTGGCCTAGCAGAACCTAGCAGAACTCGAAAGAGATGCGAGAAATAATGATGATAATTGTAATAAATTCATTGTTAGAGTATTCTTTTCGAGAGTAAATAATATTGAGAGATGGAAAGTTTTAAATTAAAACAAACCTACATCATCGCTGACAATTTTTCAGAAAGATAATCTCAAAACGCGAGCTTTCAAAGCATTCTGGTGTGAGGTGGGTCTTTGGTAATGTGGTGCGAATAAACTTTTCTGTTGATCGTGCTTACTGCTGTAAAAAACAAAACAAAAAGAGAGAACAATGTGGCCTACAGACAGCTTCAGCATCCTGAAAAATATTTCTAGGGAAATTTCAACACATGCTTCTTCAACTGAGCATAATATGCGTTGCTTTATAAAAATAAAACAGTTACTGAAAAAACTCACAGCATAGCAACTTATTTCGTGAGTGACATTTTATTTTTCATTACCGTAATAATAATAATAATAATAATAATAATAATAATAATAATAATAATAATAATAATAATAATATAGTAATAATGTCAATCATAATAAAATATCATTAATAATGAACATTTTGTATGGGAGGTAACCTACTCAAACTAGTTACATCAGGCCTCACCGAGGATTTCAGTCACAGGCCGCTATTGGCATGTGGTAATTAAATTTCTTTCCTTATTTTTAGTAACCGAATCTCCTTCATGACCAAGCTATTGTTATGTCGTAAATACTATGTCACAGTCTCTGAAACTTCAGATTTACTCAAACATTGCAAAAAAATGTTTCAACCTTGCTAAACCTCAACATTTAATTTACTACTTTTAAAGCAACGATAAATAAAATTACTAATATAGTTACATTTATGTTTAGAGAGACAGTTAGAAATCCTTGAAATTGAAGAATAAATTTCTTATCGATCAAAAAATACCCATGCGTATTAATGGGAATTTAAAGTTCTTCCTACGCGGATGTTACGACTCTTTGCCTCTCAACAGCTTTTACGTTGGAAAGAAATAGTGTAATTAGTTGATTACAATACATGAAACTACACTCAACACTTCCTAATCAGGTGGTTGTTACGCTCGAGTTTCTTTTCGTTGCAGCAGTACCAAAAAAATGTGGGAGACGGAAGTGACGTCTTTTGAATCAATTTCAGCCGCATTATTGACTTAAACATCTCTGTCAACGTTAGATATAGATAACTGGCATTTGAGTGAAGTTATCTTAAGATGATAAGTATTAAAGTCAGAACGCGCTTATTAAAATGATATCTTGTAAGTAGTATAGGAATTTAAACCATTTTATTGCAAACTATATACCGTAAATGTGGGCAGTTTAGAGGAAGTTCTCTCGTACACGTAAACAATATTGTTCTCTTTTTAATAATCAATTTCTTTAATAGCATTGCATGCGATCTTCACTTCGAAGACAAGGAAATTTGAACAACCGCGGAAGAATTTACGTATTTCTTATGTCTAGATTTCTCGCTGTTAGAATTTTTTTAGTTGGTTATTTAAAGACGCTGTATCAACTACTACGTCATTTAACGTTGATGGAATTGGTGATAGCGAGATAGTATTTGGCGAGATGAGGCCGAGGATTCGCCATAGATTACCTGACATTCGCCTTACGGTTGAGGAAAAACTCGGAAAAACCCAACCAGATAAATACCCCAAGCAGGAATCGAACCCGCGCCCAAGTGCAACTCTGGATCGGCAGACAAGCGCCTTAGCCGACTGAGCTACGCCGTTGGCTTTAGGGTTTCAAATGTCAACACTTACCGGTATGTGTTTCCATTGGTAGTGGCTACAGAGATTGTTACTTTAATTAACTTTGAGGTTACCTAGTGTTAATGAAATTGATGATAGGAAGATGGCATATGGCGAGACGAGTCCGAAGATTCGCTTTCATTCTAGTAGACATTCCCCTTACATTTGAAAAAGAAAATCTCGAAAAAAATCCAAACAAATTACCAAGCCAAGAGGAAATCGGATCCACGCCTGATCGCAGTCTCAAAGCTCGCTACCCCTGATGTAGGCGCGGCTAACGAGATGGCATTTGGCGATCTGAGTCTTACGGCAATATTGTCCTCAACACAACCGATATTTTAGATTTAGACTGAAATATACGTTTTGAGAATCTCTCAACAAGATTTCCTTTTTCTATTTTTTAACGATATCTACATATCTGTGTACGAGCGTGTGACTAACCACAAATTCTTCGAACTTGGTATTTAAGTTTTTCTATTAAACTGTCTATATAATATTAGGTTTTATGAGTCCAAGTCAATTCTAAGGGCTATCTCTTTTTCAGTCGACCTGGTTGGCAAGTTGGTATAGCGCTGGCCTTCTATGCCCAAGGTTGCGGGTTCGATCCCGGGCCAGGTCGATGGCATTTAAGTGTGCTTAAATGCGACAGGCTCATGTCAGTAGATTTACTGGCATGTAAAAGAACTCCTGCGGGACAAAATTCCGGCACATCCGGCGACGCTGATATAACCTCTGCAGTTGCGAGCGTCGTTAAATAAAACATAACATTTAACATCTCTTTTTCAAGGAACATTCTTTATATAACTTAAGTAGTAAAAAATATGAAAATAGCTGTATTCATAGGTAAATTTGTATAAATACTTAAGTTTAGGGGTAAAATAAACTGAATTACAAAGACATTTGTTAGACTTCACTAACGTGCAGCTTGTTATCTTGGTGCTCGATTGTAATCTGCCAGTTTTCGACGGCCCCAGTGACCGAAGGCAGCGACTCTCCTGAAAGTCTTGCCACACAGTTTGAAAACCACTTATATAGATAATTACCGCCGCCAGAGACAGTGGTTTACAATATGCTGATAAGACCAAAGATCGTCTGTAGGCCCTGAATGAAAACAGTTAGGCTCCTTACTTCTGTCCTGCTGTGAAACTAGGGTATGATATATACTGTATCTAATATTTGAACTGGCGTTAAGTTAGAACATTAAAAAGCGGCAAATACTGTCTACATAATAAAATGAAAATGCTGTGAAAGATGTATAACAATAACAATTGTACACATTCACTTAACAATCGAGGTATGAAAATAGATCTATTAGCTATTATGCATATACTTACTGATTTCAGTTCTCTGACTTAACAGTTATTCAAACGCGACAAAATAAGGCCTTAATGAAAGTTTAATTATCTCTATTAAACACCATACAACATTACTAGATTATTATACTTGGTGAGTAGATTGTAGTCATGTAGTGGAACCCAACGAGGCGACTCGGCTCTCGGCCGAGCCGCTCGAAGACTCCGGTTAACGAAGAGCTTGCTATCGGTGACAACACAATGCAAAGGGTTAGGTCGGTGGAATGAGGAGGCCACGCATTTCTACTGATAATCCTGTGGTGTTTGGTCAGAACATCATAACTCCAAAATGACCATTTCTTGCTATCTACATCTACCAGTAGGCTACTTAAAAGCAATAGGAAAGTTTGAGCATGCGCATATAATTAAACAGTGCCCTAATCTATGTTATTTTCATTCACATTTGTATGTAAACTAGAATTCTGATTTTTAAAGAAAAAGTGAAAATAAAAACGCTTGTATCTCAGAACAGCTCTTTTGGAGTTATCATGTTCTGACAAAACACCACAGAATTAATTCTATCCTCGAATACTCTATGAAGTTTGTCCATTAAATAGTTTGCTGTAGAGTTATGTTCTGTCAAGACTCCTATTGGAAAAAGAAAAAAGGGATGGAAAATAATTTCCACATACCTTTCGGTCGACCATTTTATGGACGGAATTGAGAAAGTATTCGAGAACAGAATTATCAGTAGAAATGTGCGACTTCTTCTGTCGCTCAATCTAACCCCTTGTGACTTTATTTCCTGGGTAACTCTGAAGACAAAGCGTACAAAAATAATCCATATAGGCTACACTGAATGAATTGAAAAATAACATCCAGAAATCGCCTGTCCTGCGCCGTAGTGTAATGGTCTGAGACAGCATGCCTAATTTTGCGTTACAAAATTCGCGCTGGTCTTCATGGGAGAAGACATTTTTTCATGAAACTTCGGCCAGTCTAAGGGACCGGTGCCCACCCATCATCGTGGTGAATTTGGGGATCTACAGTAGGTAGCGAAAACCTGTTCCTGTGAAAACCACCTGTAATGGGTGAGAGGATCATGATAACCACACGATACCCCCGTACTAGTTTGATGATCGTTCACCACTGCTGAGTAATGCAAATGTGAGATCAGCAATCGTCCTTGCCCTCCATGGGCTGTTGCACCCAGGTGTTAGTTATGCTACGTGATGTTTTAATAGCTTAGAGTCTACTTAATAACATAGTACATTAATAGTTTGTGTTGTGTCAAATTAGTAATACTCCCGTTGTGTATCATAGGCAGCAAGCTTTCTGCGTAACTTTTTAATCTGCGAACGGCTCGGCAGAGATCCGGGCAACCGCATTGTGGTTTGTCTTCGATCTATTCACCCCGTAGTAGTGATTTTGGTATGCGCTCATCACTTGTTCTTTTATAAACTTCTACTGCAGTATCATATACAGAGCCATATCGACATCGTTGAAACATACTAATAATTATGTTATAATTAAATTCTTATTGTGAGCTATTTTAAGTTTATGGAAAAAATATTCAAACAAAAATTCTATCCACTTCCTAGAAAATAACCAAATAATTCAAATAAATTCCGACCCCACCACCTCCTATCAAAAGTCGATAAACATGCCATAAAAAAACTCATCCGACTTAATACTACCAAGCACCAATAATAATAAGTCTGAAAAATCCTAGTATTCCCACACTTAAAACACTACCCAAAACCTATAAACCACACATAACCATGAGACCCATTGCAAATAGTAGGAATGCTCCTAACCATAAAGTTAATAATTTTTTTCATAAATTCCTAAAACAAAATACACTTAATTATGAAACCTAATCAATAGAATTTCAAAACTAAAAACAACAAACAGAACAAAACTCCTCTCTTTAGTCATAACCAACCTTTATACCAATATACACGTAGACGAAACCCTAAAAAAATAATTCAATCCCACCTTGAGCAAATACAATTAAATCCCACATTCACTGAACAATCTATTAATCTACTGCAAACATTACTAAGTCAAAATTATTTTCAATTCATTACAAGGACTAGCCATGGGAGATCCACTTTCCGGTTGATTAGCTGAGATGTTCCTACAAAATCTAGAAAGCAAACATATTAGAAATCTACCCCATACACACAATATCATCTCTTACAATGTCTATTTAGATATGTTGATGATACTCTCATATTATGTACGAGAGTACAGTCAGAAACTGAATCTATAGCCTATGACTTTAACTAACAACATCCCAAAATCAAATTCACATCCGAAGCCAGCGTAATTCCATAGATTTCCTGGATATAAAAATTACCATAAAACAACCCAAACTAAAATTTGATATTTACAGGAAACTTACAGCTATCAACCACATCATTCACAGCTTTCCCGTTCATCTCACAACACACAAATACAGTAAGTTCCGTTTCTTAATCGATAGATTACTAAGTAGGCCTACTACTTTGAACAAACCAAATTTTAACAAAGAATACCAGTATATAGACTATTAAAGTTGGCCTCAGAAAATGGTTACACCAAATCAACAGTTGAAAATATTTTCAGAAAAAGAAAAACGATTTTAAATAAGAAAAACTTCACCCACTTAATTCCTGACACAACACCAAAAAATGATAAAATACGGCACAGCTTGACATATTATGGTAGAATCTCAAATCAAATCAATAACTTAAAAAAATTAGAACATTAAAATAGCCCCAAAAACAAACACTAAACCAAATAATTTGATCACCAACTCACTTAATAACTTGGATAAATTTTCCAAAAGTGGAATATGCAAATTAAACTGTAAAAATTGCCCAATGAAGTACATAGGACAAAACCGAAGAAATTTTCGAACCCGGTACAACGAACATATATCTGAATTTAAGGACAATCGTAATAAATCTAAATTTGCCTTCCATCTTATTGAAACATAACACGAGCTTACAAACATTAAAGATGCATTATACATAGTACAAATTTTAAATAACCGTTCTAAAATCGAAACTACTGAAGAATATTACATTGCAAAAGAATTTAATTCAGGAACACCACTTCTTAATGAGCAAATTCCAAACGTACATAACCCCTTGTATAATTCATTTAAATTCATCAGCGTTAACAAGCCCCCGTAATCAATACCTTCAATTTTTAACCACCCACGCTTTCACTCAACCCCCACCCCGTATGACTTAATATCTTTACATACACTCTGTAAGTCTGCTTAGATATTTCGCAGCACGCGCTACGAGCGTACTAAGCTAGCCCCGGCTATCGACTGGTTACTTGTACAGAATTCAAATCATATCCTATCGCTAACACTGGTTTATGAATACGAAAAACGCTGATCATCCACCGGAAACCCGCGCTAAAAATGTCTATGAATACGGCCCCTTGTGTCTATCAATCTGGCCTCACCACTCAACGATACAACTCCGCAGTTTCCAACATTTCTCGTAAGTTTCGTATACACCTATAAACACTTGAAATTTATTAATTCTCGGTAATAATTAACCATAATGTTGAAATCATACAAATGTGAGCCTGTCTGGAGAGAAATAAAAAATAGATTTCAGCCGCCAAATTACTCTTCAAGGAACGTCCACATATAAATTGAGGGAAAGAAGACAGAGGACGGATACTGGAAAGTTTTCTTTTCTCAATCGTACTCTCAGGGACTGGAATGCTTTACTAAAGGCTTTACCAATAACCAAAAATGTATTTAAAAATAGGCTTAAGGGCTTTACTAATAGATGGTAGTATATTATACACACTATTTAAAGGGTGTAATTGATGTTTCTTATTGAAGTGTTGTATCAGTGAAAAAGTGTGTTGTGTCAGTGAAGTGTGTTGTGTAAGTGAAGTGTGTTTCTGAAGATGGCAAAATAACTTGCCGAAAACGTTAATCTGTATTTGTACTTGTCATATAAATCAAGCTATTTTAGTGAACAGTAAATCACTTAGCATAAGATAAGCTATTCAGTCGGCAAAACATAAATAAATAATTCCATTTATATCAGCTTATCGGAACTTACACAATATGCCTGTGAAAGCTTGTTAATGACCTTCGTACTACCGTAGCGAAATATTACAATCAGCATAATTCAATTGCGTGTTTGTATTTATTTAATTACTAAGCAACGATAGCGCCACTTACGGAACATCAGCTGATATCGTGCGTTGTGATTGGTTAAAGACGTTCAAGCTGTCAGTAGCAACACATGGTGGAAACATAGTAAAGGTGTGGGACTGCGCATGCTGTTGCGATAGCGGCCGAGGCGTGTGACGTCATCTTTACTGCAGACAGCGATCGCAGCTCATTGCGTTGAGTACCTTTTCTTTAATAAACCTAACTAGACATTAATTACAATACATAATTTGAACTGATTGTTGCCAATGTTATTCATATCCTTTTCATTGTGCGTTTAAGTTCATGTACTCTTTAAAGAGTTATGAATAAAATTTAAAAAACATATAAAAAATTAACAATAATAACTTAAAAGTCGCACCCTCAAATCTGCCGTCCTAGACAGCTGCTTAGTCTGCCGAGGCCTAAATACGCCCCTGATTGCATGTAGGCTACTGTACCTGTTAACTTTCAGCGCAACAGGAGCATCCAGCACTAATGTAACAATGGAAAATCGCGGAGCCACTGAGTCTACTGTCACAGAGGAATGCCAAATACTAATACAAAGAATTCAAGAATTAGAAGAGAAGAATTACTCTCTAGAAACGAGGATTAAGGAATTGACAGCTTCCAACAGGAAACATGAAGAAGACAAAAGAAAATTACATGAGAATGTAATTTCATTGAAAAACATTAGACAAACAGAAGTTAAATCTAAAGTGGCTGAAATTTTGAAATCATTTTTCACTATTGGGCAAATTGATGCTCTTTTGAATAAAAAGCGTAGGGTGAAATGGTCTGTAGAAGATTACGGTACTGCAATAACACTTCGAAACCTAAGTCCAAAAACATACCGATACTTAAGAACAAAATTAAATTACCCGTTACCTGATTTGTCAACTCTGAGAAAATGGGCAGTAAAACAATTATCGCTTGAGGAAGGGGTACTTCATGATGTCTTAAAATTGATGAAGGCGAGAGCTACAAATATGTCGGAGTTAGATCGTGTAACAGTATTAGCATTTGATAAAATGTATTTAAATGAGGAGGTTTCTTTTGACAGTAGGGAAGAACAAATAATTGGACCTCATAAGGCAGTGCAGGTTGTTTTTGCACGTGGTTTGTTTGCAAGGTGGAAGCAGCCCGTATACTATAAATATGATCAGACAATGACAAAAGAAATCCTAACAGACATAATTTGCCAGTTAGAAGACAGTGGTTTTCAAGTTATGGCCACAGTTAGCGATTTAGGTGGAAGTAACAGAAAATTGTGGCATGATTTGAAAATTTCTACCAAACTAAATTGCAGTTTTCCTAATCCAAATGATTCAACTCGAGAAATATTTTTTTTCAGACGCTCCACATTTATTGAAATTACACAGGAATCACTTTCTAGATCATGGTTTCAACTTGAACGGATTGAACATTTCATCAGAACCAATTCATGAACTTTTACGTGCATCCTCGTCCTCTGATACAAAATTAGCTTACAAGTTAACTCCGTTACACTTAAGTGTCCGTGGTACCCAAAGACAAAAAGTAAGTTTGGCAGCACAATTATTTTCCAACAGAGTTGGTATGGTGAAAACGAGCTGTTGAGATCAAATGAATGGAAAGAAACTTCAAAGGCAATAAAATTAACTAATGGTTGGTTTGATTTATTTAATACCGTTTCTAAATTCGGTACCCACAGTGGGCTGCATAGTTACGGAATAAACCTTCAAGATCAGAATATTATACTCTCAGACCACAGTTAAAGTAGGAGAAGCAAACAGGAAATTACCTTATCAAGAGGGGATTCTAATAAATAATAAATCATTAACATTGTTGTATGAGGCAATGAGGTACAAGTACAAAATTGAATATATCATCACAAGAAAACTTAACCATGATCTGGTAGAAAACTTTTTTTTTTCGGAAATTAGAAGCATGGGTAGAACAAACGTTCATCCCTCTGCTTTAGATTTTAAACATTCTACTGAAGTGGTACGTACTAGGTCGAAATCCATTATCTCAGTTTTGTGAGAACAAAAACACCTCCGATTTGCTTTCGGAAGAAGAGGCATTAATAGTGGGTCCTAGTACAAGCCAATCAGAAGTCAATGATAATCTGCAGAAAGAACTATGTGCAACGGCAGAATTTCTTAAAGGCATTCTGAAACCGATTAAATTTACCAACGATCGAGATCCTGAAGAAAATATAGGCCTCCCAGAAAAAATGTGAAATCTCTGCAAGACAGCGGATATCCCAGGAAGGATTAAAATATATTGCAGGATATGCTACATCAAAACATATGGAGCAATACCCGAATCTTGGAATTCCCACAAAATTGTCAACTTCTGCTAATCAAAAAGACTGGATTACTACAGTGTCCCGTGGAAACTTAATTCTCCCTTCTAAGGATCTGCAATTGGTTGCCATGCTTGTTGAAGTATATTCTCAGATGTGCACGAAGATTCTGTTTCTCATGAGAAATTTATAATAAAAAAGACTGTAAATTTGGTTAATTCTGCCATGAAAAACGAAGCAGAAATCAATTCTCCTCTTCCGCCAGAAGTAATTGCGACATTGGTTAGAACAAGAACATTTATTAGAATTAAAGAAATTTATAAAATAATAAAAATGTCTGGAATTTCAAAGAGAAATATTATAAAGAAAATGAAAAAGATTGCATAAGAATAAGTATTTACTTAACAGAGTGGGATTTATAATGGTGAAATTATGTTATGTCGTGTGTGGAATAATAAGGTAAATAATGTAGTAGACTATATTATGTCTCCAATAGCCTGAATATATAAAAACATTTGTTTACTATAATGACAAATTATTCCAAAAAATTCATATACATATGTTAATGTATTTGAAAACATGTACAAAATAATGTATGTTATAAATAACTGTATAGATCTAAGTATGTATATATTTATTACACATTGTATTGTAATAATTATTATAAAACCACGTGTATATTACAGAAGGCAATATTATTAATGACACACTGCCATATCACATTGTTTCTTGAAACTTGAGTTTAATATGTATTAGATCATAATTTTATTACGTTATCATTTCAGGGTAGTTCCTATTGTACTTGAATTCATGTGTAATATAATTTGTGTGATATATGGGCCTAATTTTGTGCATATTTGTAGCATAATGTATTATAATTATTATAAAAGTACGTGTATATTACAGAAGACAATTATTAACGTTGCACTAACATATAACATTATTTCTTTACTCTTGAATTTAATTTATTGTTCACTATTTTATAATGTTATCACTTCAAGATAGACCCTATTATAGCCTATACTGTCAATATTTACTGAATACACAAACCATGAGTTTTATTTATTCATTTAAATCTAAGGACGCAGATCTAACCATCAACAATCTGTTATGTTGACTGTGTCATTCGAGTGCGGCCTGCAGTAAAGGTGACGTCATGCGCAGACTGAACGAAAACACGCACAGCTTGTCCCACACCTCCACCATGGTAGCAACAGAAGCGATTCGCTTTTGGTGCGCTTTCCAGGCACGAAGAGAACTTAAACGCAACCTATCTGAGATACGAAGTATGAACCTCTCATATACAAACATTTTCATTTATATTTGGCAACACTGCACGAGCAGATTCAAATATAGGTCTATTCCTGTCTCTTGTTTTGAAGCGCTTATTAAATACAATACTCTACTGCATGATTAAACGTAACAATACGAAACAAATAAAGCATAAATATGTCTACCTCGCCATAAATGGTATTAGCTTCTTAAATTGGCGTTAAGTTTGGAGGACGCAATGATCTGATTATCTTCTGATGGTAAACATCACAACTTCCTTACTTGCTCTATGCTTTCCTCGCCTCTTTTCATGTTACACACTCAAGTTCACGTTGAACACAGTTGAATAGGAACTGTGTCCTCTGAAAACTGAACTTCGAACGAGCGATATCACTAACAGGAAACCAAACCACAACGTATATCCCACATGGCGCGAAGTATCAAAATGTATTACTCCGATATCACACCCCATCTAAATCTGTTCTTATTAATTCGTTTTATTCACTTCAAAATGTCGTTTTATAGAGGCAATCTTTGCCGAAGCAGTAAATATTTATAGCCGCTTTGGCGTTGTATTATTGATTGGTTTAGGGAAAATAACTCATCATTTACGAAACTACTCGCAGAGACCGTGATTATTTACCGCTTTCACGAAGTTTACCTATATATAGGCTCCTCTTTGGAAATGACTGATCAGCATTACTGTCCTTATAACGTTATCCATCGCATTTCACTATCTGAATATTTTAAGCATTTTGTTAGAGATTAAATTCATAGTAGTCTTCATGAGAGAATGTCTTAGTAAAACTGAGGCAATAAGTTACTAATATTTTTTCTTCAGTCAGATTTATATTCTTATCAGCACCGTCACTAATTCCCGCTATCTTGATACTGTTGCTGCTATTTCCGCTACTTCTGTATTAGCAGTACGTGTAAGCGACATTGTTATCGCCAATTCAAAAGTATTATTTCATCGACGATATGAGTCTCTCAATTATACCAAAATTCACCGTAAGCCATGTCAGGGATTCGCAGCTACTGTTTTTCTATTAGTGACTGAATAGCTATCGACCTGCAAATATGTTAAAACATAGAACAATAAATGGCATTATGATATTTAAATTGTTTTAAAAATAAATTATCAAAGTTCTCATTTCTTCATTCATTCATTCATTGTATTCTGCCCATGGTCAGGTCTTTCGCTGCAAACCCAGCATTCTCTAGTCTTTCCTATTTTATGCCTTCCTCTCAGTCTCCGCAGATGATCCACATGGGCCTATCTTAATGTCGTCTACCATCTGATATCTTCTTCTACTCTGAATTCTTCTCCCGTTCACCATTCCTTCCAATGCATCCTTCAGAAGACAGTTTCTTCTCAGCCAGTGACCCAGACAATTCCTTTTCCTGATATTTCTTTATTATAATAATAAATATCTCTTTACATAAATATTTACATCGAATCAAACCATTACAGTTGTTAAGATGTTTAAAATTCGGCAAATTCTTAATTTATATATTTTAATAATCAGTGTTTCTCTCACACCTTCTTCCAGGAAATAAGATCCCACTGTATGTTGCCCAAAACATACAAATGACGTATAATGGAAATAATTTATTCTTCTTACTTTTCAGTAAGTCTTAATACGTTTTTATACCAGTATTCTAGTCAGGCTGGTTTTTATTTTGCTTAAGGAGGCGTTGGTATGTCATTCGATGTCTACTGTCGAAAAGAAAAAATAAAACTCTTCTGATAAAGAATATGTGTTCAATTGAAAATATGTTAGACATGTAATAACTAGAGAGCGGAATTTAGGCAAAAACCTATTTTTTTTTTCCTTGATACTGTACATACAGGCTTGAGATTTAATATTTACATTTTTCATATATATATATATATATAGGCTAGGTATAAATAAAGAGGTTCTATAGAGCCTAAAAATGAATATTTCGACTTTAGTGCCTATTTGTAAGTTTTTTTTTTTTAATTTTTGCATCTTTTTCGTAACTGTTTACTGTTTTTCTTAATATCCTGTACCGTTTACATTCCAAAACGGATAACAGCAACTCCTTCCTAGCAGTGAACAACACAATAGAGAAGTACCTCCGGGCCACCCCTTCTCATTCTTACAATCTTATAATCCTAAAATTCCAACTTTCAGTCGGCCTGGGTAGCGTAGTCGGTATAGCGGTGACCTTCTGTGCTCGAGGTTACGGGTTCGATCCCAGCCCAAGTCAATGACATTTAAGTGTGCTTAAATGCGACAGGCTCATGTCAGTAGATTTACTGGCATGTAAAAGAACGACTGCCGGACAAACTATTATTATTATTATTATTATTATTATTATTATTATTATTATTATTATTATTATTATTATTATATCTTCCTCTGTCTATCAGTAATTTAACACAAACTCGCTGGATTGTACCCGAATAAGCATTCTCTTACATTCCAAGACAGATAACTCCTTCCTTTTTCTCTCACAATTTGTAAGTATAGCAGTGAGCGACACAATAGCCACAATAGGTGTTGATCTTCTACTGTGAAGCAAACTATGGAAATGTGATTGGTGAACGAAAAACACTAATTTAAAGACAGAATGTCTTCATTTTGTGTATGCAGGTGTACCCTTGTAAAATGTGAAATGTGTAGAAGTTCCTTTTAATCCTAGAATTTTACATTAAATAAATGTTGAATCTTATATTAGTGACATTCTTGAACAAGAAAGCATATATTTTTTATTTTATAGAGCCTAAATAAGGGAGTTTAAGAGCCTATTTTAGGCGCCTAAAATGCCACATTTTAGGGTCTAAAATTCCGCTCTCTAGTAATAACAAATGTCACTAATAACAAAATAACTTTAGGGAGGCATAATGCTTTAGGACGCCATGAAACCATATTCGGAGGCGTGAAGGTAAGTTTTTCATGGTTTCATGTCCACGGCGTTAGAATGAGGTGGTGTGGTCGGCATCACGCTCCGACAGCCTCCTCCCTCCCCGGAAAGGCACGGTACTGAATTTGATAGGGGGTTAAATTGGACCTCGGGACTGTTTGCCCCCGAAATTGAACAAAATAAGAAAAATACAAGAACTGTTCAAAATGGTAGTTCATTATTTATTCGATGGTTTATTCCGATATTTTTGTATTATGCAATTACCAGTTTCACGGTCACGGTCAGCACACAATACACGTAACTCAATTCATAATCACACAAATGCTCCGAACATTGACACAGAGATAACCCGAACACCTGTTGAACATTGCGACGATTTATTGGGAAAAGGCTTACGATAAACACTCCACGTTTACATAACCACTAAAATGCTATAACAAACACAGGTTTGTCTACTCACAGGCCTTCGAGGAAGCTTCTGCGACACCGGCAGCCTCCAGTTTTTTCTGCAGGTCCACATAAATGACACTGTACGTGTTAATGATCCCGAACAGAATTCCATTGCACAGGAAACTTGCGACCATAACGAGCCACGCTCTGGTGCCGCCGTCGGGGGGTGCAGCTGTCGTCGCGTCCTGTTTTGGGTTCCCGCCGACGTGGTTCTCCCCGTGTTTCTCCATGGCGCTCGCGAGACAGACGTGTGCGTGCGTGCGGCGAACGAGCTGCTACTAATGTGACAGAGGATCCGTCTGGCCCCGCGGCCCGCGCTCGCTGGATGACTTCCCCCACCACCACCTCACTGTCTGCCGATCTGTCCGATGATGCTTGCTGGCCTTTTCTTCCTCAACAATCTGTCAAAGAGAAAAGAAAAAGCCGAAAGAGTGAAAAAGAGCATTAGGAAATGGATAGTTTGGAATGTGTGTACAGGAACAATGAGCAACCCTCGTCGACGGTCAGAATAGCACAAAGAAGGAGAGAAATGTGAAGGAATGCTGAAAATATCCCAAGGTACGAAAGAAACATCTCATGAATACAAAGCCCTGCTTATCAGACGGTCCAACTCCAAACAGAAACATGTTTCGGGAAAACATTCGATTTTGATCTCGAGACGATATCAAACATTGCAAACAGATGGACTAGCAAATTAACTTCAGACGACAATTTGCAAATGTAAACAACATTTCTTTACTTGTATTTTCTTCATCGATGTCGTCCTCGGTGGTTTAGTGGGTACCATGCTAGCCGCTGAATCCGAGGTTCGTGGGTTCAAACAAACCGAGGGCGATGGATTTTAAAGGACAGTAAAACTCAGAGTTGCTCCTCCGGGGGGAAAGTGAAGCTGTGGGACTGCAATCTATACAAAACTAGAAAGGTATTAGGTTCGTTCCAACAACAGTCAGGAACCGTCCGTAACCATCGTGAGCATTCGCAGTACAGAAAAAGCGTTCCAACAAACTCCGAACCAGTCCTGAACCGGAAACATGTACTGCAGTCGGGCGTTCCAACAAGCTTTGACACGGGTTCGGAACGGTCAAAAATAGTCCGTGGATTGAGGCATGTACGGAAAAGTACGAGAGACGCGCATGCGCATAAGCTCACCAACGTCTCCTGGATACTGAAGAAAGACATGATCGACTGTTCACATCATTGAGGTTAAAGATGAAAAGTGACAGTACAGACGAATAATAAAACTAGAGATTTAATTTAAATTTTCGCCAAAAAGATAGGGAATGGAAATTATTTGGGTATTGAAACAGTTAATTACAATTTCAACATGCAGCTTTGATTAAAAGTATAATAAATAACGTACATACATTAATAATAAAAAAAAGAACTATTTTTAGATGAGAGTCCCCCAGTACACGACATTGAATTATCGGAATTCTTGCCTTCCACATTTTTTTCATCTTTTTATAGAAAATGATCGAAATTCTATTTTCTGCAATTAGAATTAGCTGCGAAACGATCATAATTAAGCATCCCGTTCTTATCAAAGATGATCACAGTTATAGCATCTCTGGATTTAGTACATAACGATCCGCGAAAGCGTTCCAACAGCGTCCAGTCCAGTTTCAATCCCATAGCAGATGCTCGACTAGCGCATGCGCATAAGATGGTACAGGAACCGTACATGAACTGATCCATGAACCGCTTGTTGGAATGAACCTATTGACAGTTCGATGGCTTCAAAGCTGCACCATGGCAACCGCTGAAACTAGCCAATCAGAGACCATGACAACAGGCCGACGTTGCCGACTGTTTCGCAGCGAGCACGTGGTAGCCAGGTTGAGTGTTACTGCTGCGTGCGCACGGTGGAGAGTGGGGATACTCGCTTCTCTCAAGCTCGCAGGTCGTCCTGTATATAGGCAGGTCAACTTGTCAATTGTAGCCTTATAAATTATTCTGTTTGACTGCTTGTGTGAGTGAATTTACTATGTTTAGGTTTTATTCATACCTGTGTACCAGCGCAGGTGAACAATTTAAATTACTTATTTAATGATAATAGCACTTGAAAATGTATACTGTAAAATAACTTTTGCAAAAATCATTCTCTTCTCGCCAACTAGAAGAGAAATAATTACATATAGTGAATAAGAGTAGACCTACCCCGCCACTTCCGAATTTAGTGCAACAATATAAAACAAAAAGCGAACAATACACTAGACATTTTTCTATTTCACAATATGAAAATGTAGAATGGTTAGCGGGTTGTGAAATTTCAAACAGGTTATTTTGCTGGCCATGCTTATTGTTTTCTAACAAAATAAGGTTTGGAGTAAGTATGGATTTGCTGACTTAAATCACTTGTGTAGTGCACAGCAAAGACATTAAAAATCTCAAACTCATGTACAAATTTTCCTTGAAATCAAAACTTTTCGGCAAACAGTGAATTGATATGCAAATCTGACTTTCAGGTAGAAGTCCCTTGTGAAGCAGGCTTGAATACTTTCAAGGGAAAAATTGTTCCGGGGCCGGTTGTCGATCCCGGGACCCTTCGCTTAGCTTAAATGGGGATGAGTTGTGTGGATATAAAGGGAAGAATTGTGACGGTGTCGTGTATGGTTCCTGGGGTAGCTCAGTCGATAGAGCATTCGTGCGCTACGCGAAGGGTCCCAAGATCGATACCCGGCCCCGAAACAATTTTTTCCCTTGAAATT
The DNA here is from genome assembly GCF_040183065.1 of Periplaneta americana. NCBI lineage: Eukaryota > Metazoa > Arthropoda > Insecta > Blattodea > Blattidae > Periplaneta > Periplaneta americana. The sequence goes on along the minus strand of NC_091120.1, from coordinate 94,705,230 downwards.
ATTCAAGTGAATTGATACTTTACTTGATGATCAACGAAGAACTGATACCAATAAATACAACGAAGGGGTAAAGAAAAATAGAGCTGTATTAATACGAATCATTGACGCTATTGTCCACACCTGTGGAGTAACGGTCAGCGCGTCTGGCTGGGAAACCAGGTGGCCCGGTTTCGAATCCCGGTCGGGCAAGTTACCTGGTTGAGGTTTTTTTCCAGGGTTTTCCCTCAACCCATTAGGAGCAAATGCTGGGTAACTTTCGGTGCTGGACCCCGGATTCATTTCACCGGCATTATGACCTTCATTTCACTCAGACGCTAAATAACCGGAGATGTTGATACAGCGTAGTAAAATAACCCAATTAAAAATTGACGCTATTTATCTTCTAGCTAACCAGGAGCTCCCTCTACGGGGCAATGACGAATCAGATAGTTCTTTGAACAAAAGAATTGTTTTAGAATTTTCGAATGTGTTAAAAAAATATGGTTTACTTTTAGAAAACCATCTAAATTCTTCCACAGTGTTCCCAGGAACTTCTCCATTGATTCAAAATTATACCATAAAGCTATTCCTGATGTAAAGAAAAGAAGAAATATAAAATTAAATTAACTCAGTGACATTTGTAGCTATAATACTTGATGAAACTTCTGATATTGAGAACAAATCTCAACTATCTACAGTTTTCTGCTATGTCTATGAAAGATTCTTGGGCTTTGTAGATGTTAGTGCTGGTAGAAGAGCAGATGGTTTATTTACTCACGTAGCACGAGTAGTTAATGAATTTGAAATTTCTATTAAACTCGTGCGACTATAGACCAATTATATATTTTTAACAGAACACCCGTACTCCAGGTTCAGCATATGCCACTGGACGGAATGTATATCTACTAGTGTTGTTCTCCAAGGCAGGAGCAACAGTCACTCTGAAAAGGAACTGTGTGACCTCAAAAAGGCTATCAAAACTTTTATTTTCATTTCTAAAATGGAAAGAGAAACAAGAATTTAATACCGGTTTGACATTTGTTTACGGCTAAGATTTCTATGCACAGCGACAGCCTATTACTGACATTCTGTTTTCTTATCATTTAGTGCATAAAAATTCTATCTCCATCATCATCACTGATGTTTGGAATGTTGTAGTATAACAATAATTTGCAATGGAACTTATTATAGAAGGATTGTGTCAAATCAACTGTGAAGTTTAAAACTTGTAGCATTCTAAGTACTGTTTACTTATAGTATTTAAAAATGATTACGTTGTTACGTAGAAAAGAGCATTATTATATCGTATTTGTATCCTGGATTGAATTCTACCATATAAAATTAGAATAATTAAATCATGTTCCACTATCAAAGACTGACCCATGAAAGTTCACTTAAGGGGACACTCAACTTAAAAATTGGAGAAAAAGTGTCATAGAAATGAAAAATTAAATTTCTACACTAATTTAGGTGACAGAACTAAATCAATACGCAGAATTCTTCCTCTATTCATTGAGAAGTCACAGTCAAATGCACAAAGCCAAAAAAATAAAAAAAATGATAATTAAAAGTGATATTTCAATTAATGATTGATTAAAAATTGAAATATTTTTTATTTTGAAAAGTATTGGATCTAATTAGCTAAGATTTTGCATGTTACTTTCCATGTGTATATTAAACTTTTTCTCCAAATTTGAAAAAGATTGGTCAAATAGGAAAAAAGTTCCAAAATATAGTTGAGTGTCCCCTTAACTCTTTCCCATTGTATCATTTAAGCTCACTTCTCTCCACCATAATTTTGATTTAGATTAGGAACTACGTAATATGGTATTGAAAATGTATTGTTTACCGTTACACTTTTACATTTATGCTTTTGACTGATATGATGTTAATTTCAATAAGGAATATTACAATTTAAGTAAGCTTATTGTAATAAATGTACACCTGAAAATGTACATGCATATGCTCATTTCGGGTATCTATTCATATGTATTCAATTCAAATGTAAATTGTAAATAAATTTGAATTTGAAAAATATATATATATATATATATATATATATATATATATATATATAACTTGTAACATTCTAAGTACTGTTTACTTATAGTATTTAAACATGATTACGTTGTTACGTAGAAAAGAGCATTATTCTAATATATATCGATTATCAAAATTAGGGTTGCAATATATTGCAATATCAACATATTGGTATTTAAATTATTTCCTCCATCCCTAACCCAGACATTCACTGCCACATGATCGGTGGAGAAATGTGTTAGGTCTATGTTTTATTTAACGACGCTCGCAACTGCCGAGGTTATATCAGCGTCGCCGGTGTGCCGGAATTTTGTCCCGCAGGAGTTCTTTTACATGCCAGTATATCTACTGACATGAGCCTATCACAATTTAAGCACACTTAAATGCCATCGACCTGGCCCGGGAACGAACCCGTAACCTCGGGCATAGAAGGCCAGCGCTATACCAACTGCGCCAACCAGGCCGACTGATCGGCTGGAGAAAAGCTTGTTTTACACTTTGTATGAGATCAGAGACAAGATGACAGGAATTTTTTTCAGTACCTTCGAATGTCAAAAACTTCATTTGATGAACTACTAGAAAAACGTGAAAGAGGAAATCACAGGAATAGACACGATACTAAGGAAAGCTTTCTCATCAGATGAAAAACTTTCTCTTACTTTAATGTACTGTAGTATTATTTTCTTTTATTTTGAGGATATTTGACATTTTAACTGGTAGTAGTCTAGTAGGCTATATTATATATTTTAAAATATTATAAAAATGTCACTAATAAGTTCATCGTTCCTCTTCATGTATTGTTGGAAAGTATAACAAAGACTACTAGAAATGTTATGTGAACATTTGTGGTTCCTACATGTCAATATTTCATTTAAGTTTCTTTTTTCTATCATTATATTTGTGATGTGTATAAACTACTCGTAACTCAATGCTAAATGTTATGTATTGTTAAATATAACTTCATCATCAATAACAGTCTTGGATTAGGCCTCCTGGCCTGTTCCGCTTCCAGAAGAAAGTTTATCTTTCCATCTCTTTCTTGGTTTTCCGATGTCTCGTTTTCCATGAGATGTATAGTCCAATAGTCTCTTGGGAAACCTATTGTTGGGCATTCTTAATACATGTTCATACCAGTTGTTGTGGTAAGATTCTATAGTATCCGTAATGGCGGTGATATTCAATTCTGTTCGGATGTCAGCGTTCCTTTTATGGTCGTAAAGAGTATATCCTGCAAGAGGTCTTAGCAATCGCATTTCAGCAGCTTCTATTCTTCGAAGTTGTCCTTTCGTTAATGACCATGTCTCTGATCCATATAATAATGTCGGGACTGCCATAACTTTATAGAATTTCAAAATTGTTTCTGGTCGAACTTTCTTTAATAGAGTTGATTTAATTGTCCTCAACAGTTGCTGAAATTGGCAAGTTTAATATCTATATCCCTGGAGTTTATATAAGAAAGATTGCAGCCAAGATAGTTGAATGTGTTCTATACAATTATTATTGATTGCAATTTTGGATCTTACGTGATTCTTTCCTTGGAAGCCCATGATCCTGGTTTTATTTATAGAGATTTCCAAATTATGATTTTTTGGTATCTTGTATAGTGTGTGTATTGCTCTTCCATTGTAAATTAGTATGGTAACAATTACAAACCATATTGCCATATATCGTTACTTAGCACCAAATGAAATGTAATTTAGAATTATTTTTGGTGTAAAAGAAAATATGCAACTTAGGTAGCAATTTTGTTTCTTTCATCCATATTTGGCTTCTCGTTTTCAAAATTTATCCGCATATCATCAGCTAAGTACAAGATCTCATTATAACAATTTACTCATTATACCCTACCACAAGACATCTTTATATTCTTCATCATATACAGTTTCAGTTGCTAGAAATTGGAACTCGCTTCCGAGTGATATAAGGGGTTGTTGGACAATTGCTTCATTTAGGTCAAAATTACATAAATTCTTACTTAACAGATGAATTGCTGATTAATATTTGTTACTTATAATGAAACTAACATCTGTCCATTCTTATTATTATTATCTTTAATTTCTCTAAATAGAATTACAAAACCTCTAATGGCAATTACATTAATATTCTCATTATAGAAATAGAAATATATATATATATATATATATATATTTATATTCTCCCTGTAACATAGTCCTAGTAAGCTTATATTAAATTAATTTTCATCATTTTACTAGCTATCTCAAACATTAAATTAATTGTAATTCACTGAATTAAATTAGCTCATAAATTAAGTTACTACTTTACCTTATAGATTTATCTAAACTTAAATAAATGTGTAGTGAAGATTATTGCTGGAGAACCTTTTAAGTGTAGTGAAAATATTTGTAATTTAAATTTATGTATTGTATTGATTAAGGCTGGTTGAGTGGAAGAGAAGGCCTTATGGCCTTAACTCTGCCAGCGAAAATAAAACATTATTATTATTATTATTATTATTATTATTATTATTATTACTTTCCTCATTGAAATCAGGCACAAACTTAGCTATAACTTCTTGCCAAGCATTCGTTTTCATCACTTTATTGCTATAATCATCGATTTGACATCCTAAATAGCAGATCGAATTTTTACTTCACTTATAAAATCTTTGTTTTAATCAAATCTAAACTCATGGCTGGATTATGACTAGTTTCACTGTGCTCGAGTACTGAGTGAGTGTTTTGTTGTCAATCTGCAAGCTGTGTCTTGTGATCGGTGTCCCTGTGAACACTTCAATTCAAAGAAATGTATGTCGGGCAGTGACTGCTCTGGACACAGTGACCTTATCCGTCACATGTGAAGAGGGCAAGTCACTGTTGCGGTCACTGTGACTGGGTCAGACACTGCAGTGTCCCGGTATGAACGCTCCAATTCAAACGAATGTATCTCTAGCAGTGACCGTCACCCGTGTCCCAGTGTGAAAAGGCTCACAGCAAATAGGCTATTGGTGTTCTGTCGTGGCTATTGTTTTCGTAGGTATTTTGTTGTTGATGAAAGTAGAATTAGTTTCAGTTTAGCTTTAAATTTACTTTAGTTGTGAGTGTATTTGTATCGCGATTTATAGTGTCCGTGTGTTTCGCTTATACAATGTCGCAGGCATCACTTTGCAGTTAGCAGCACAAAATGAACCACGGACAGCAAGAGGTCTAGAAGTAACGGAAAAGGTGCTCCTCTTACAAGTCAGACGAGAGAAATGGTTTGTAATGTATTTCGAGAAAGAAGAGACAATGGCGGACCTCTTATTCCTGTATAAGAGGTGGTAAATAGTATTGCAGAGGCTCTCAAAATAGGAAAGAACACCATCATTAAAATAGGAAAGGAGAAATTTAAATTGAATGAGCAATAGGATGGATCTTCCCGACTTGAAACCCTGGGAAAGAAAAGGAAAGTGGAAAAGCGGGTGATAAATTTAGATGCCTTTCAGAAGAATGCAATTCGACAGCATGTATATTTATATTACCGATGGAAGGAGCATCCTACGTTAAAAAAGCTGCAAACTTCGCTTCGAGATGCGGACCTTTTCCACGGCAGTGTTTCTTCTCTGCATACTGTCTTAAAGAATTTAGGTTTCAAGTATAAAAAAATCAATGGTCTTAAGGTATTAATGGAGAGAACTTATCGCTCACTCATATCCGCATTCATTCATACGTTTTATTATTATTATTATTATTATTATTATTATTATTATTATTATTATTATTATTATTATATACTAGCCGTACCCGTGCGCTCCGTTGCACCTGTTAGAAATAAATATAAAGTAATTACATAATTAAAATAGGACGTTTGATCCAGGGAACATTCGTGTTTGATAGAAGAATAAATCGTTTAATATGTTACTTCATTTAAATTGTGTTTAAATAATTAAAATGCGGTCATTTTGGTCCAGAGAGCACTCAGAAGTTACTGTAATAACATTATAGTATTATGTCCATCTAGAGAAACTACACTTTCCAATGGTGAAATAATAATTAATTATACAAATAGGTTAATTTAGCTTTCGATATTACTTCATACAAACACAGAAACATTCTCTGTAGGCTATGTTTCATAGCTTTCGAGTGTTGTTGCCTAAGGCCCCTTATAGACGTAGTAATTTGTTTTCATTTCATTACAGCGCCTTAGATGGCATTGTATTTTAATTTTAAAACACATTAATCTCATTAAATATCAGTCCTATCAAACTTTTGCAAGGAATAAAACTTATGGGAAATAATTTTTAAAGAAACTTTTGTTATGTAATATATTTCACAAAAATCAATAATAAGCGAGATATTTCGATTTATTTAATCCAGGCCCCCTTATAACCCCCCTTTTAAATAATGTATTTTTAATGTCATATAGCCTAAAATCTAAGTTACAGCGAACTTAATTTATATTCCAATTTTGATATAAATTGGTTCAGCCATTATCGCGTGAAAAGGTAACAAACATCCAGACAGACAGACAGACATACAAACAAAATTGTCAAAAAAGCGATTTTCGGTTTCGGGGCGGTTAATTATATATGTTAGGACCAATTATTTTTGGAAAATCGAAAATTACCAGAAAAATTTCGGCTACAGCTTTATTATTAGTATAGATTAGTCAGGTCAAAGACTACGTATGATACAAATGTATGAGTTTACGATTTCGTGTCAACTGCTTAGTTCCGACATGGCAGACAGGCGGCGCAAAGAGCTGCACTACAATAGGCTACCGCACAACTTCACAACGTCGCTCCCTTCTCGCGTGTGCGAGAGAGAACTATCAATACCTTTCTAGTTTTGTATAAACTGTAGTGTTTCAGATTTACGTCACGTAAAAGAACCCTGTCCCTGACAGAGGGCTTCGAAAATTGTTAGCAATTTCTCGCCCACGTTGAATTTCGACGCTGAATACCTGCAGTTGAAGGCGCCGGTAAATAAAATATTACTACTAGCTACTACTAGTACTTAGTTCTCCTACTATGTGGTAAGGTAAGATTTTTGGGGGGAAAGACCTTATAGGGTTTATCGTGTGGTACTCCCTCCTTATTTCCTCTGAAATGAACTAATTTCCATACCGTAAATTGGGGTAACTTGACTGCTGGGGTAAACTTCAACATAAAAAATTGAACCATGATATCAGATCCAGTAAACATATTTTTAAAATTGACAATTTTTCCCCATTTCTTAAGTATTTTATTTTATTTAAGTCATAAATATGGCTCATATCAGGGTTTATTTTTTCTTTTTTATTTTATGGTCAAGTTTACTCCACTTTACAGTAAATTTTCAATTTCCACACATAGGCCTAGTTTTAACTTCTTTTCCTACTTACACGATACCTAATCTACATACACTCACTGCTAATGTGACATGGATGTTTCAACAAATGAACACAAATAATTTTATCGATAAAGACATTTTAATTCCAATTAAAAAAATTACTTTAAAAACGCAAAACTTACTAAATTGGAAATCTCCCCGATAAGGGCTAATTTACTCCAGTTATAAATGTCTGTTAGAGACTGTCTTGGCTTGTAGCATAGTATATTTGTAATAGGTATATGCAATCCAACATATGGTTTACATTCTATGAAATTATAAATAAATTTTGGTAAGCAATGTTATTTATTATTTTTACTTAATTACCTGTAATATCTTTGACAGTGGATTTATTCAGCTGCGATATACGCAACCATCAAAGCACGCAGCATCAACATTGCGTGGAAGCCACGGTCGTAGATTCGAATCCCGACTAGGAAAGGGATGAAAATCTATTGTCAATGTAATATTCTATATTGCCTTAGATGGCGACCGCCGTCATACTGACCCATATCATGGGAGATCCACCATGTGTACGTTATTGAGTAAGTGCAGAGAAGTATGGAAAACTCGAAAACGGATAATAAAACCTAATAAGCCTGTGCTAGAAGATGTTTTGCTTTGATAAGACGTATGAAAGGGAAATTGTGATTAACTTTTACTTGGCATATCAAGACAGACTGCGGAAAACAACAAACCAATCACGTATAGTCAGCAAAGCCGATTACAGAATCCAATTATGAAGTCATTACTATCTCACCAGATCGACGTAGCCTACGTGTGGGTGAGATAGCGATGCTATGCTCTTGTAGTTTCTGTCACAAGAGAATATCTTTAAATCTGCTTGAGTACCTTGAACTGCAACAAGATACAGTACATCAAAAATAGACAAATGTGTCAATGGACTTCAGAATATTACATCATTTCCTCTGGTTTACCTTCTCCAGATTTGCTAAGCTATCTACTAAATATTACGTTATAATTGATAAAAACATTAAGCCTACTATTTATCACCATTCATCATCATTATCATTCATCTTCGTAATTTCATAAATTAAAGTAGCCATTTGCCTCTAGTGGTCTAGTGGTTACCATCTCTGGGGCCAACGTTTAGTGGGTTCAAACTGGCCGAGGGAGATGAATTGTAAAGGACGATAACATCCTTAGCATAGCTTCGTCCGGGAGGGACGTAATGAAGTAGTGTGTCCCCTGAACTAAGTTTACGGCACGTAAAAGAACCTTGTCTTTGACAATGGACTCAAAGCAAAATTACTCTCGGAAATTATTTTTTCAAGTCGAATTTCGACTCTGAATAATAATCAATGCAGTAAAGGTGACTTTAAATGAAATACAGTATTACCACATGTATGTATGTATGTATGTATGTATGTATGTATGTATGTATGTATGTATGTATGTATGTATGTATGTATGTATGTATGTATGTATGTATGTATGTATGTATGTGTGTGTATGTATGTATATATGTAACAGTGGTGACGGATTACACCCTGAAGTAATGGTGAAATCGAAGAGCGGTCTGGGGAGAATTCCCCTATCTCGGAGATAATCACAACCAAGCTGTGGATTTTTAGGCACTAAAACAGTTGAAATAGGCAGGCAAAACAGGCATTCAAAATTCTAAAATAGGCATTTAAAAAGACACTAACAATTTCTAATTCTTAATGGCTAACACGACCATAGCGTAGCATTACGTATACACTAGTTTCTATAGGAATGTCATTATGGCAGTGAATAACTAATTATTCCTCCAAATGTTGTAATGAGAACTGATGTATGTTGCAAGAATGTTCTTAAATTGGGAGAAACTCCTCTCCATTTCACATGAAGTGATGGGGCAATACTTCAAGGATCCAATCTCAGCTGGGGACCAAACCAATGGGAACGCAGTAATGACTCAGTGGCGGTTATTCAAGTGAAGAACATGAAGGCCACCTTCACCCCTTTTTTCGTGTTTTAATAAAATATATTTTATCAATAAATTAAAATAAAATGAATTCTTCACTAAACCATATTTTGCTCTACTTTTTAATATCTTGTTCGGCTTAATCCGCTCAGTTAACGTTCACTGCAGCACTTCACATGAACCCCTCACCAGCCAGGCCACGTGGCTAGCAGACCAGCTGAAGGTCCGAATGAGACTTTCCTTTTCGCCTTCAGTACACACACCCGGTTGCCATGGCAACGAGTTGCTTACTATGAATTACCGGTCCCTTTTGCAAGGGTATTAGGAAGGTCTGGCGAGCAGGCATTCATCTCCATTCTCTGTTCTTGAAAGACAGAATCTCTCTCTCGTCCAAACATTGGACCAGGGTGGCAAACTGTAATATTTTGCAACTAAATAAGAAAACATAAATTATTGTGTAAAGAAGTTAAATATTGCTTAAATTTAGTATATAACATATCTATTTTTGTATTTTTTAACGTTAGCACCTCTTGAATATTATGTTTTGTATAGATTTTGAAATAATTTGAATACCCTGTAATGAAGAAAGTTGGCATAACATTTGAAACTACGTTGTACATTTGACCCGCGCAGATCAACGATTTCGCTTTTAGTCTATAGGCCTACGTATTCTTTGTTGTGACAAGTGGAGCAAAATGTGAAGGTGTTACTAAGTGTATTAATGCGATGAAAACATGAATCCGTTAAACGATTTAGTGTGTAATCTTTTGGAAACACCGTTCTCTTGTTGGTGTGCAGAAGATAAGCAAGATATTTTAAAATACCGCAGAACAACACCTCACATTAATATAACTAAGAAAAAAGTGAAAACTGGTGGTCGGTCATACAATATTCAGTTTCAAGATTCGTGGTATACCGATTACAACTGGTTATGTGGGAGTCACTATAACGAGAAGTTATATTGTTGGCCTTGTCTTCTTCTGGGGAACAAGAAACTCGCTTGGAATTGAACTGGATTTTGCGATTTCAAAAATGTCAATCGCGGTCTTCACAGCCATGCAGATTCAGCTGAACACATTAAATGAATTTTGAAATTAAAGGCACTGCAGAAGAACGTGAACACCATTGCGGATGCACTAAAGGAAAGTACTAGGTTATACGTAAGTCAATTTAATGAAAACGTACGTTTAAATAGACTGGTAATGCACACCGTAATCGATACGGTATTGTTTCTAAGCAAGCAGGAGTTGGCTTTTCGCGGTCATGATGAGAGTATTTCGTCACAGAAAACGGGAATTTCAAAGAATTATTGGCTCTCATTTCATTGGCCCTTTGAAAATTAGAAATCACTATGAAAAAATTAGGCCTGTTTTTGGGGGGGGGGATCTAAAACGATTCAGAATGAAATAATTGATTGTATTTCTGAATGCATCAATGAACTTGCAAGAGATGAAATTACTAATGCCCCTTTCTTTTCCGTTCAAGTGTAAGTTTTCTATTCAAGAGAATACTGCTTTGATTTAGTAGTAGCTACTTGATTTTACTGGATAGGTAAGCTTATATTGGAAGTTGCATGTTCCGAAGTTGATTTAAAATATGAATACAGTTTACGATTGTGATTTTGAATTTTGTTATGGGTAATATTTCTTGTGTACTCTTTTAATTTGATGTGTTGTATAAAATGTGTTAGATTTTGTCTTTTTTATGTTATGTAGATTTGTGGTTGTTTTATTATGTTGTGGTATGTATTGTGTGGAAGTTTTGTTGGGACAGTGAATTCTTCGGGGTTAAGGGGACGTAGCTTCCGAAAATGTTGAAAATTTGTTTATTTTATATGCTGTGCTTTTCATAAAACTTAAGAAAATGGTTAATATATTACATTAATTCAATATGCCCATCGTATAGGTTATAAAAGCATTCGCGACGTCACGGCTATAACTCCAGGAAATTACCTAGAATTCTATTGACCTTCACCTAATTTATCCGGCACGAGCCGCCACTGTATAAATGTCAATGTCATTTCCAATCAGTCCCTCCGATGACTTTTGCTTTGGCATATCTTCACGGTATACTTCACGTATTACAGCAGAAAACTCAACTCACAAACTCAGAAAACGCTTACACAGTTTAAAACAACTATCCTAGTCAAGTACCACGCGGCTTTCGAAATATATTTTTTTCTTACTGGTTAATTTTAAATTATTCGATTTCTCTGCGCTCTGGTGGCAGTAAAACGTAACACACAGAATTACTGATAGTTCCAACGAGCACAGAATGCTGTGCTCGTTGGATAGTTCTATGATATCACTGCCCTCTGCTGGATAAAAGGAAACAAATTACAGTTTCAAAAATATCGACAGAATGGTCAATAAATTCAAGTATATAATATATAATACGAATATTTAGGCAACTTTTAGGCATTTATAGGCAACTAGACATTTATTAGCGAAATAGGTAATTATTATAGACACTATAGAATTCGCATATAATACAATGCCTTAAAATGGATATGTAACCTAAAAGGTTGTGTCTTCAGGTTAAGGATTAAAATAGGCATATATAGACATAAATCCGCAGCTTAATCATAACGAACTGCGATTAAAATGAATTCTTTTCCATGGGCTTACCTAAAATTTGTATTATTATTATTATTATTATTATTATTATTATTATTTATTTATTTATTTATACTGGCAGAGTTAAGGCCGTAGGGCCTTCTCTTACACTCTACCAGGTCACAAAGTACACAAGCAGTGAAAATTTAACAAAAAGTTAAAGAACAGAATACTAACATATTACAAAAAAATAATAGCATAACAACTCTTATTTTAACACATTTCTATATTTTCAATACAGTTTTAAAAAGTGTTTAAAATTTAACTGAGCAGATCAGAACTGTATTTCTAAATGTACTATTTCAATAACAAATATGACCGAAATGTACATCTCGATCTACTAAACATGATGTATAGTGAAATTTTTTCTTCTATTTTTGTTTTCGATTCCTAAAATACCATGTTTTTAGGATTGATGGTAGTCTAATATTTACTGTTCATTTAAATGTTTCGTCCAACACACGCTAACACCACTACAACAGAGAAACAACAGAGTACCCTGATTTGTAACAAGGATATCACCACAGTTGCAATGTACGTGGCGGACCAAAGTAAATAATGACGGTCTAATATCATTTCCAAAAACGTTAGACTCATAGATAATGGTTTTTTTTTCTAGGGAAACCACAAAAGTTACAGAAAAAATTTATTATACTTCTTTGTTCCGTCATTTATGTACTTATCAGCAGTATTTTTTTGGCAGTTTGTATCGTTTACACCCTGTATATACACATATTGGATATGTAAACGTGATAGATTACAAATGTTAACATAAGTCACAGCTCATGGCAAATTTATTTATGGGTTGAAAATGGTATCTTGAAAGTTCATTATTTAAGTTCTCAATACATTTCTATGTTTCACTTTATGGCGTAAGGTCACTTTCCTCCCCTGTGTAAATACATACACTTTTCACCGCCAGAAAAGTGTCTGAATTCACATTGCCTGAAGGATCTTCTCAGAGACAGTGCAAAATCTCAGCCCTGACCTACCTGCTCGTGCCAGGGCTCGCTCTCTTCCTCTCTCTTGTTCATCTTTTTACTTTCGCCGTTTGTGAGGCCGCTACATTCTTTGCGAGTTTTCAGGTTGAAAGTTTTGGAACGTGGACTAAATCGTTGAAGGACAATAACAGTGGCTGACAGTGCATTACCACTAAATGACCAATTGATAAATTGACCACGTCAAGTTCAAATCGATGTGAACTCGGAATAATGAATAGGGTCTAGTCGCAGTTGAGTGGCCGTTAGATGATCTCGGTGTAATTCTGAAAGCAGTAATTACTGCCATTGCACTTCAGAATGATGCAATCCCGGGTTCCTTTCCGTTATGTTGCATGCTTATCATTACACATACTTTCTGGTATACTCGATCATTGAAACCAATATGATTATTAAATTAATCTCTTTGGGGACGAAAGTTGTGTAGTGGAATAAAGTGCATTAGTTTAATTCCCTACATTCGACGTGCATTCCAATGTCAAACACTTCACAAGGAATCGGTTGTACTGGTTTCCGCACAGATCAAATATAGATTGCTCATTGCTATGTTAAAATCGGTTGCACTTTGAAGAGAACAACCGCCAGGATCGTCACCCGTCTGCCGTAAATGAGCACGAGATGGCAGTACAGTCGCTAATATAATTCAAATGGGAGTTATGACGTGACTCCTTATGTAACAACTAGATGGCAGCATAGTAAACCTGACAAAAGTTGTTACCGTCAAAGTTTATAACGCAGAGCAATCGGGGTATATATGATCTAGGGTTTCGGCTTCAACACTCATTTACAACTTGTGCCTAGGCCTAACTACACGTAGACATCGGAGGGTATCGAACATGATCATCATCCACATCAAATTAGGCATTAGCAGTCCCTATCTCCTGGTACCTCAGCTTGCCATCTTTTTCGTGGTCAATATCACCTTTCCCTCGCGTTTGTACTTCAATAGCTGATTTGGAATTCTTTCTTCAATCATTTTTCTAACAGTAAGTGTTCTGTCCAATGAACTCTAAGTTGTGTAACTTTATTCTTTGTGGTAAATGTCTCTCGTTATTTTTGTACCTCTTCGTTTCTTTTGTACATCCACATTCAGTCTCTTACACTTCTAAACATTTCATTTCTACTGGCCTTGGTTTATTAAAATATTTTTTTTACGTGTAACGTCTTTATTGGACCTACATAACGAAAAAAAAAATGAATGATTTCGTGGAACGTAAATTACACTGGTGAACATGCAAATACTTACGTCATATCCGATGAATCTAACAATGTAAACGAGTCCATTCCTATACACAAGGCTGTCCATACACACTTATAGAAGAGTTTATTATAATCCATGGAGGGGGAGGGAGTTGCAACTTATTTAAATAAATGTTGCAGTGTGCTTTGACATGGACGCGAAACAGACGTGTGCACAATACATGAATAACTATGAAAAGTTAATACAAGGTTGATATTACCCACATATAGATAGGTAAATAACAATAACAATATTTACGGAATATTCTCACGTGTTTATGTACAGCACATCAGTTAAACCAGCCACAGGCGTGGCTCATTCGGTTAAGGCCCTCGCCTGCCGGTCTGAAGTTGCGCTCGGGTGCGGGTTCGATCCCCGCTTGGGCGGATTACCTGGTTGGGTTTTTTCCGAGGTTTTCCCCAATCTTGAGGTGAATGCCAGCTAATCTATGGCGAATCCTCGGCCTCATCTCGCCAAATACCATCTCGCTATCACCAAACTCGTCCACACCTGTGGAGTAACGGTTAGCGCGTCTGGCCGCGAAACCAGGTGGCCCGGGTTCGATTCCCGGTCGGGGCAAGTTACCTGATTGAGGTTTCTTCCGGGGTTTTCCCTCAACCCAATATGAGCAAATGCTGGGTAACTTTCGGTGTTGGACCCCGGATTCATTTCACCGGCATTATTAGTTTCATCTCATCCAGACGCTAAATAACCAGAGATGTTGATAAAGCGTCGTAAAATAACCTACTAAAATAAAATAAAAAATCACCAAACTCATCGACACTAAATAACCTCGCAGTTGATACAGCGTCGTTAATAATCCAACTTAAAAAAAACTCGTTAAATCTTAATTATTATCTGTGGCTCAAAAACAGTTCTTTACTTGTGCTCTTAATAGTACATTAAGTAAGTAAGTAAGTAATAATAATAATAATAATAATAATAATAATAATAATAATAATAATAATAATATTATTATTATTATTATTATTATTATTATTATTATTATTATTCAAAGTGGCATTAACTCAGTTGCAAAATGGTTGGAAGACAATGGTATTAAAATTAACGTCTCAAAAATTAGAAAAACTTCTTCACTGAAATTTAATTAATTATTATCTAAATAATGTTCTAATATCCAGAACTGACTGTGTAAAAGATCTGGGAATATAAACTGACAATAAAATGTATTTTCATAGTCATGCTGATTACTTTAAAATCATACAATTAGAACGTTGGGAATAATACGGTCAATAACATTCTTTTTCCACGCCTGATTCTCTCGTATCATACATTGCATTGGTGCGATCGAAACTCGAATATGCATCTGTAGTTTTGAACTCAATTACAACTACTGATTCGGCTAAATTAGAAAATATACAAAAACAATTGATATCTTTATGTTCATTCAGATTTCTGCCGATTAATTCCGAATATAGTTATGAGAGAAAATGCGAATAATTTAATTGTCGAAGCCTATATGCTATATGCCATGAGCTCGATTATCTATTGTTTGCAAGGTCCTCAAAGATTATATATCCTTCTTAAACAATATTAATTTACGTATTTCGATTAAAGATATGAAAACTCACAAATTTTTCTATAATAGAAATTCAAAATTTCTTTCATCAATCTTAGATAGCCTACATTAAAAATGTCAACATGCATGGCTGCGAATTCGATCCTTTCAACTTTGTCAAAAAATCTGAAAGTTAGAATTCATAAAACAATTATATTACCGGTTGTTCTCTATGGTTGTGAAACTTGGACTCTCACTTTCAGAGAGGAACAGAGATTAAGGGTGTTTGAGAATAAGGTGCTTAGGAAAATATTTTGGGCTAAGAGGGATGAAGTTACAGGAGAATGGAGAAAGTTAAACAATGCAGAACTGCACGCATTGTATTCTTCATCTGACATAATTAGGAATATTAAATCCAGACGTTTGAGATGGGCAGGGCATGTAGCACGTATGGGCGAATCCAGAAATGCGTAGAGAGTGTTAGTTAGGAGGCCGGAGGGAAAAAGACCTTTGGGGAGGCCGAGACGTAGATGGGAGGATAATATTAAAATTGATTTTAGGGAGGTGGGATATGATGATAGAAACTGGATTAATCTTGCACAGGATAGGGACGATGGCGGGCTAAAGTGAGGGCGGCAATGAACCTCTGGGTTGCTTAAAAGCCATTTGTAAGTAAGTAAGTTATAGTGATGATCGAAAATTGATAACGGCAAAGATATAGAATTTTGCCTTTAGTCAAATTTATTTATAATTATATAAAAAAACATTTTTGTGCGAGATCGTGCGTATTTGCTTGCTTTCCGCACAAAACCAATACGCGGTAAGTGTGAAATACCACATTCAGTATTCCCAACGTAACACACATAACAATTTCCCTCTTCTTACCGCTTAAGCGCCATATTCATTTTATTGCTTTAGCTTTTAACGTATTATTTTTAGAGACGTTTAACATAGTAATAATTATAAATTCGAAACTCACCACTGCAATTTCTGCAATTTCACCTAAATTGCACTGTTAATTATTGTTTTTAAATATTTGCAAAAATTAAGTAAACTCTACAACACCACAATAGTAATATACGTTACAAGAGCGGTATGTTGACGTTTTCATGGTCGAGGAAAAGATTGAAAAAGCGAAACGTAGTTGAGCTTTTTTAATTTCCGAGAACATGAAAACAAACATACCGCTCGTGTATCGTACATTATTTTGTGCGAAGATCGTTTATTACATACGTGAAAGACGAATTTCTAATTAGTTGCAATGAAATCTCCATGTTGGTTTCTGTTTAACGACGGCAACTTCGGAAAACCAAAATATCTTTCTTCAACATTGTTGCTATTAAATGTTTTCTGTGTTTACTATACTCCAGCAGGCCGTGATATACGTCTGTTTTTTTCCCCAGTCTATAAATGCGAATTTAAAACAAACGGTAAGGTTATGTAATGATTTATTTTTCATTTTAATATTTTAACAATATTATTTATATAACATATTGCAGTAATAACATCGTCATCTGGAATCTTGTTGATTTTTTCACGGCTTCCTTAATGTTACTTGTATCAGGAATGCAATAAGTTTCCTGGAGTAGTAGACTTTACTTAATTTTTGCAAATATTTAAAAACAATAATTAACATTGCAATTTAGGTGAAATTGCAGTGGTAAGCTTCCAATTTATAATTATTACTATGTTAAACGTCTCTAAAAATAATATGTTAAAAGCGTAAAGCAGTAAAATGAATGTCGCGCTTAAGCGGTAAGAAGAGGGAAATTGTTATGTGTGTTACGTTGGGAATACTGAATGTGGTATTTCACACTTACCGCGTATTGGTTCTGTGCGGAAAAAAAAAAAACAAATATGCACGATCTCGCACAAAAGTTACTGCATGTAGAATGCAAGTAACATTAAGGAAGCCGTGAAAAAATCAACAAGATTCCAGATGCCGATGTTATTACTGCAATATGTTATATAAATAATATTGTTAAAATATTAAAATGAAAAATAAATCATTACACACCTTACCGTTTGTTTTAAGTTCGCATTTATAGACTGGGAGAAAAAAAAAGACAGACGTATATCACGGCCTGCTGGAATATAGTAAACACAGCAAACATTTTATGGCAACAATTTGAAGATAGATATTTTTGTTTTTAAAAGTTGCCGTCATTGAACAGAAACCAAGATGGAGATTTCGTTGCAGCTAATTAGAAATTCCTCTTTCAGGTATGTAATAAACGATCTTCGCACAAAATAATGTACGATACACGAGCGGTATGTTTGTTTTCATGTTCTCGGAAATTTAAAAAAACTCAACTACGTTTCGCTTTTTCAATCTTTTCCTCGAACATGAAAACATCAACATACCGCTCTTGTAACGCATATTACTATTAAATGCAGTGAACATGCTATATGGAGCTAATGACTTTATTTCCTCATCATCAGATGTAACTCTAAAAGCACATCGCGCTCCGCTGGGTAGGCTATGAATTTGCAGGTGAGTGAGTGGAGAGGAAAGCATAGAAACCATAAGAGCGTCTATAACGATATTTTTATTGTATATTTGTAAACTTTCAGGATTTTAAATTCTGTTTATAACGGAGTAATGCCATTTTGGGTTGTGAAACGAATGACTGTTTACATTAATAGTTTAAATTTAGTGATGACTATGGTCCGTACTTTTTCCCAGCAGGCTACGAGATTAAGTATTACTGGAGGTTTTAAGTGAGCGATTTGCGTGCGTCTAGCAACCGAAGTACTTGTCTGATGGCACACGCTATTCTTTTTTCGTAAAGTGGGGCAGAATAAGATATGGGCTACTTTAACAATTACACTAATATTCACAATTTAAATTATTTAAACTATGTACACTAGAATACGATATTTTTACTATTTAAACTATAATAATAAAGAATGTAGATCTACATTGGTCAAACATTATTTAAAATATTAAGCTTAATATGCACAGTGTTGCGTATTGTAATGCAAGGTATTTCATTTAATAATACTATAGCCTACTTATTTTGTAAATTGTGTACAATAGTGTAAATAAAGTTTGATAGTGTAAGCCTTCATCATAGGCGGAGTTATGGGGTAGCATGGGGGGGGGGTACTGGCTCCCCAAACTTGTCTCGACTTTATTTTTTTTTCTATTAACGTTAGAAAATATTGAATTCAAAAGATCTATTTTGCTTTTGTTTATGATTAAATTTTTGTGCTTAAATTTATTAATTAATGCCTTCAGATCCTGTGTCTGGACTATAATATTTATTTTAAATTTCAGAACGTATAAGAATATATACCTCATTTGAAGAATGGAAGAACTGTAATGTTTCTTTTGTAACAGCCTATACTCATGTGTTAGAAGTCTGCAGGTGTTCAGGCCGCCGCTTGGAGAAATATGAATAACATACTGCACAACAATGCAGAAAAAAGAAAAGTGATCCCGGTATAATATGTAAACTTAAAGACGAGATTAAATAAAATAAACTTCATATAAAACTTCATATTAAATAGTTTATGTTAGCACTGTTACGTAGTTTTATTGATGTATGCAAGTGTTTCTGTACGAGAGAGAAAAAGAGGGAGATTGTTTTAAGTTATGCCCTATTATAATTTGTAGTTAACCTACAGTTTAAACCCTGTACAATTCGGTCCGAAACATCGCGGATATGGGTGTAATACTGTAAGAAACATGCCCCCCCACCGAAAATACCTTTATGAAATGATCATATTCCTATATACTGTACTGTACCACGGTCAAGCTATAACGGGGTGAGGAGGTAAATGATGTCCCCTATAAGCCCGTTATATGGGGATTCTATGGTTTTGCTTTGCCCCCCCCCCCCCCCAAGGAAAAGGTTCACTCTCGGCCTATGGCCTTCAGTCTTTATGATAGTGTAATAGTGAAAATAGCATATTTTAGTGTATATAGTATAAAGGGGTGTTAGATATTGACTACTTTCAAAAGCCGATTGTCAGAAAGACTGCTTTTCGTCTTTAGAATATGATCTTTTTTCAAATATTATTTTTGTAGAATATTTATTTTTAATACATCAATTTTCTTTCATCATGTTTATCATTCCTTCCATCCAAATTGTCTTATTTAACATTAAATTGCACTTGTTTAACTCTTTAAAATTATATGTAACTAAATGCGGTACATCTACATTTTGGTCTTACTTACAAATGGCTTTTAAGGAACCCGAAGGTTCATTGCCGCCCTCACATAAGCCCGCCATCGGTCCCTATCCTGTGCAAGATTAATCCAGTCTCTATCATCATATCCCACCTCCCTCAAATCCATTTTAATATTATCCTCCCATCTACGTCTCGGCCTCCCCAAAGGTCTTTTTCCCTCCGGTCTCCCAACTAACACTCTATATGCATTTCTGGATTCGCCCATACGTGTTACATGCCCTGCCCATCTCAAACGTCTGGATTTAATGTTCCTAATTATGTCAGATGAAGAATACAATGCGTGCAGTTCTGCGTTGTGTAACTTTCTCCATTGTCCTGTAAGTTCATCCCGCTTAGCCCCAAATATTTTCCTAAGCACCTTATTCTCAAACACCCTGAACCTACGTTCCTCTCTCAGAGTGAGAGTCCAAGTTTCACAACCATACAGAACAACCGGTAATATAACTGTTTTATAAATTCTAATTCTAACTTTCAGATTTTTTGACAGCAGACTAGATGATAAAAGCTTCTCAACCGAGTAATAACAGGCATTTCCCATATTTATTCTGCGTTTAATTTCCTCCTGAGTGTCATTTATATTTGTTACTGTTGCTCCAAGATATTTGAATTTTTCTACCCCTTCGAAGGATAAATCTCCAATTTTTATATTTTCATTTCGTACAATATTCTGGTCACGAGACATAATCATATACTTTGTCTTTTCGGGATTTACTTCCAAACCGATCGCTTTACTTGCTTCCAGTAAAATTCCCGTGTTTTCCCTAATCGTTTGTAGATCTTCTCCTAACATATTCACGTCATCCGCATAGACAAGAAGCTGATGTAACCCGTTCAATTCCAAACCCTGCCTGTTATCCTGAACTTTCCTAATGGCATATCTCCCTGCTTTCCCGCAATGAATTGGAAAAGCATCAGATATAAACTGACCTATACGGACTCTGCTGTATGTTTCACTGAGACACATTTTAATTAATCGAACTAGTTTCTTGGGAATACCAAATTCAATAAGAATATCATATAATACTTCCCTCTTAACCGAGTCATATGCCTTTTTGAAATCTATGAATAACTGATGTACTGTACCCTTATACTCCCATTTTTTCTCCATTATCTGTCGAATACAAAAAATCTGATCAATAGTCGATCTATTACGCCTAAAACCGCACTGATGATCCCCAATAATTTAATCTACGTAAGGAGCTAATCTTCTCAAAAGAATATTGGACAAAATTTTGTACGACGTCAACAAAAGTGATATTCCTCGAAAGTTACCACAGTTGGTTTTGTCCCCCTTCTTAAAAATAGGTACAATTATGGACTCCTTCCATTGTTCTGGTACAATTTCCCTTTCCCAAATAGCAAGTATAAGTTTATAAATTTCGCTATATAATGCACTTCCACCCTCTTGTATTAACTCTGCTGGAATTTGATCGATACCTGGAGACTTGTACTTTTTCAGAATTTCTATCGCAATTTCGACTTCTGAAAGCGTGGGTTCGGGTATAAATGGCTCAGCAGTTTGTATTTCAGTTTCGTCCCGATCATTTCTATCTGGCCTATGTACATTTAGTAGTTGCGCAAAATAGTTTTTCCATCTGTTTAGGACTGATGGAGAGTCTGCAAGCAAGTCACCATTCTCATCCTTGATCACGTTTACCCTTGGCTGATATCCGTTCTTAAATTCCTTTATACCCTTATATAAATCTCGAATGTTTTTATTCTTACTATTTGTTTCTACCTCATTCAGTTTTTCCTTCAAGTAACCTCTCTTTTTATTCCTAAGTGTACGACTTGCTTCCCGTCTTTCATTGAAATAATTATCTCTCTTCACCTCAACTGGATCCTGTAAGAATTTCAATTTTGCCTGTTTCCATCTTTCTACTGCAATGCAACAATCTTCATCAAACCACGGTTTCTTTCGCTTAGTTTCATAATAACCTATGCTCTGCTCAGCTGCAATTTTGATACTATCTCTGATATTTTCCCACACGCTGTTAACATCTAATTCTTTCTCAACTTCGTCGGAACTTTCTAAAGTGGCAAATCTATTCGAAATTTCGACCTGATAATTTTGCTTAGTTTCCTCTTCCTTTAATTTCAAAATATTGAATTTAGTAATATTAACTTGTTGCTCTACTCGCTTGGCTACTAATAGTCTTTCTCTTAATTCTCCAATTACCAAATAATGGTCAGAATTACAGTCTGCACCCCTGAAAGTTCGAATATCTACTATACTAGTATGTCTCCGTTTATCTATCAAGATGTGATCTATTTGGTTGTGTGTCAATCCATCTGGAGAAGTCCAAGTATATTTATGTATATCCTTATGGGGGAATGTTGTACTTTTGACAATTAAATTTTTCGAAGTGGCAAAGTTGACTAATCTAATTCCATTGTCACTAATAGTTACGTGTAGGCTCTCTTTTCCAATAGTTGGTCTAAAAATATCCTCCTGTCCTACTTTAGCGTTGAAATCCCCCAATAAAATTTTCATGTGATATCTAGGTAACTGATCAAAAGTATGTTCCAATTCCTCATAGAAGCTATCCTTTATATGGTCGTCTTTCTCTTCTGTAGGGGTGTGAGCATTTATAACTATGATGTCACACCATCTACCCTTAAGTACTAAATATGATAACCTGTCACTGATAAATTCGACCTTTTTTACTGCTGATTTTATTCTTTTATGAACAAAGAATCCTGTTCCTAATTGGTGATTATTGTTTCCTTCCCCATAATACAACAAGTAATCTCCTATTTGTGATATTCCATTCCCACCTAACCTAACCTCTTGTACTCCCACGAAGTCTATTCTATATCTAGCTAGTTCTTTAGCTACTAATGTTACCCCTCCTGATCTATAAAGACTAGTTACGTTCCAAGTGCCAAATCTCAAAACCTTATTCCTTTGCTGTGGTCGTGCCAGAGAATCAGTCCTATTCCGAGGCTTATTGTAGGGATTCGTAACAAGCTGTTTTTCTACGGTGATGGGTTGTTAGCCCTTCGCCCAACTCCCAAGCTGAAGGACCACCCCTTATCGGCTGTCCACGACTGCTTATTCAATATAGTCGCAGCTACCCTCCGACATTTTGGTCTTACTGTAATAATAATAATAATAATAATAATAATAATAATAATAATAATAATAATATTAATGATATTATTTTTTACTATTATGGTATTGTTATTCCATTGTTTTCTGTATTGACGTTATTTATATTTGATATGCATTTTTATATTGGTTGAATGGAAGAGAAGGCTTATGGCTTTAACTCTACCAATACCAGTAAAAATAAATCAAATAAATAAATAAATAAACAAATGATTTAAATTGTAGGAAAGGTCATCGTAGTATCAATCTTTATAATAATTATTATAATTATAATTATTATAATACATTTTAAACAGTCTTCAAGGTCAAATTTTAAATTATTAATAGAACGTCAACTGCAGAACAAACAAGATGTAAGTTAGTGTTCCCTGATAGTACCTGTAGCACGCGTCAACATGTCACGCCAATATAGTCTATGAATAACTAACCCTACCTCTGTACGCCCAGGGACAGAATACGGTCCCTAGTGATGACTACTAATGTAAGGGGATTGGCAATTAATACTTTAAATTAGGTTCTGTTTCTATTCTTACAGCTACTCACAACAAACTCCACTTGCACTTACCAAGATCTGAAGCCAGGTTCAGTATGAAAACAAACAGGCTATTAGGTAACGCTGCGTCGCTTTGCAGTATGCTGTAGGTATAGAAATTTAGCTTCGGAGCGACATTATATTACTGTAAGTCACCTGCGTCGAGAGATTTAAAACATGGATAGAGCAGATCGATGGATTTTTAGTTACTGAGTGCAATGTCTAACTCTACATGATGTAGGGAGTACGTAAATACAGATTATTATTGCATTGTACCAGGGTTGTAGTACTGGGGAAGAGAGGGGTGTAAGCATGGGGAAAGAGTTTGCTATCCCGTCCACAAAGCCGGAGCCTTCAATGACGTTTCTGTGACGTTTGGCAAACACACTGAATACATATCTCTTGTCCCTCTACCCTTTAATGACGCGAGGGTTGAAGGGAAGTGATGAGTTACGCGTTCTGGCTTGTGACGTTTGCTACAATTGTAGCACAATTTTGCATCCCTGCATTATACTGATTGCCTTACAAACTCTACTTCATATACCGGTACTACAATTCAGTCACTGGCATGGGTGTGTACGTCTCCACCTTAGAACACTTCTCATACACACGTAGTTTCATAAGGTCGCGTTAACCTTGGACGCAGTTATCCGATGTCTACAAACTATTTGCAGAAGCCTTGATTTACGTAACCTTCGAAACAATTCACGCATTTCATACTAAGTTATACTTCGTTCACTGTTAGAATGGGTCCCAACATAAACAAAACAAATTGTAGGCTATCCGTTAGGGCGTATCGAAAAAAAACCGAACATTTTTTTCCCGAAATAAAACATGTTAGGGTTCGCAAAATTTGCATAATGGTGCCAACGTTTTTTCTAACATAAGCATGTTTGAAAGTCTTCGCTTGATGCATACCGCTACTTTGTTATTATTGACAGATAAAATAAATGGAGTATTATTTTTAAGTTCCAAGAGATGGCAGGAATCGAAATATAAGAATAAGTCACCACTCATGAGGCAACTAAACCGTAAGATATTGGAATGAGTTGGCTAGTTTCTTTCCTCCTCCATTGCATACATCGCCGATTAGCTACATATTACTCTAATCAAACTTCAGATGCATACAAACAATTAGTATTCCTGTTACACATATCGTCAAGTGAGATGTACTGCCTGGTAATAGATGTAGGGTAAAGTTGCCTAATTCCGTGATACGTTTTTCTCATTGAATGTCACGGGGTTGGGTATCTAGCTAGGAAGTTCATCGATGTCTCAAAAGTAGGCGAAAAATGCAATCTTTCGAGAAAGATGTCTGGCGCTATGGTCGAACGGCAAAGCTTTGACTGACATTCAATTTAAAAAAGTATCACGGGATTAGGGGTATCACGGAAATAGGCAACTTTACCCTACAGATACGGAAATAAAATTTGGAGCGAATCTTGATGGGAGTCGACCTATATGCAGGCAACAATTTCGTACGACAGTCCAAAAGTAGCATATATACAGACGCTCTTGTTTACTGCACATTCGCAGTGTGTTGTAAGCGAAATTTCAATAAGGGAGCTCGAAATTTTATTTCCGTATCTGTACATATCAGCCAGAACCTCGATCAGAGGCGAATTCCCCCATATGGGATAATATAAGGAGATTTTCCATTTAACTTGGATCAGCTAGATTTGTAGTACGAAGCGATACATCTTAAAGTTTATTTTTCCTTCAGCATTACATCAGACGTGTAACTGTCAGCTTACGAAGCAACTGCCAAGTGTAGAGTTTTACACCGCTATTCAAGGAATTTACACATAAAGTGTGAAATGCCAAGTCATCAGTGTTCCGACTTACTATGTATGATGCTTTCATTATCTCCGTGACCTTCGCGAGAATCGGTGTTTTAATAATGAAGATTAACACATAGACCTACGTCATGTGTTACTAGAGCACTGTAGGAAGCATTAATTCAGATGTTCATCTAAACGGTGCAATATATTGCATATGGTTTGTCATTTTAAGTCCATGTGATATAAAACGATCAGTATGAAAGAAAACTGTGCGGAAATATGTATAGGCCTTGCATTGCTACGTAAAAGTCAAATCAATTTCGGGGCCTAGTATTCACTAGCTATAACAAAAGATCGCCTTACAATCTCCATATAGAAATTCCATACAATACTGTAAGCCCCATATATTATTAATGAACCTATAAATGTGTGCATGGAGGGTAGAGTAGATTAACACAAAACTCTATAATGAAAAAGTATTTAGATCTCTTTTCCCCAAAAATACAAAACAATAGCCTATGCTTATTTGGCCAATCATTAAATGAAGATCGTTATTTGAAGGATCGCCTCGTAAGCTATAGCCTAGATTATAAAAGAGTAAGCAATTAAAGCATTACATTTTACACGGTTAGGTCTAAGTATTCCTGTTTTAAAATTTGTGGAATACTACTTTAGGTATTTCTCTTATTTTAGAAAGGAGAATTATTCACTTTGTTTCAGGTTGAGTACTGTAAGCTGTAATAACGAGAGAGAAATCCCCTTAATTTATTGATGAACTGAAGTTATAGACCTACATCGCTTGCAGAAAGAACATACAAAAGCAGGTAGATTCTATTAAAAGAAATGGTCTTACTTTACCATACAATAGACAGCATTTTTACTATAATTTCTTTAAACAATCATCTCTGGAAACATAGATTCTAGTCGTTACATTTCTTAAGTTATGTTGTAGAAATATAATGAAGAAAATCTTTAGAATCTATTGTACTCCATTTTGTACACATTTTTCTCAAAATATATAGGCTTAATACATGTATTATTCCACGTGTAACATTCCCGAATAAATTCACTCCTTGACACCGAATAACAATACGGACTCTACTTCTTGGACTCAACTCCGTTCTTGCACGTAGGGCCTTTATCCTCAAATGTTTGTTATGTAAGCGCATATTTCGGACAAAGTTTCTTCTTATCGAGAACGAAACTTGTTTTTCGCTACTTACTAAATGATTTAACAATACGCTGGTTTGAGGGTTGTGTAGCCTTTGGAAAGACTATTGATCAGATTTTTTGTATTCGACAGATATTGGAGAAAAAATGGGAGTATAAGGGTACAGTACATCAGTTATTCATAGATTTCAAAAAAGCATATGACTCGGTATTCTCGTTCGATTAATTAAAATGTTTCTCAATGAAACTTATAGCAGAGTCCGTATAGGCCAGCTTCTGTCTGATGCTTTTCGAATTCACTGCGGGCTAAAGCAAGGAGATGCACTGTCACCTTTACTTTTTAGCTTCGCTCTAGAATATGCCATTTGGAAAATTCAGGACAACAGAGAGGGTTTGGAATTGAACGGGATACATCAGCTTCTTGTCTATGCGGATGACGTGAATATGTTAGGAAGAGAAAATCCACAAACGATTAGGGAAAACACGGAAATTTTACTTGAAACAAGTAAAGCGACAGGTTTGGAAATAAACCCCGAAAAGACAAAGTAGGCTATATGATTATGTTTCGTGACCAGAATATTCTACGAAATGGAAATATAAAAATTGGAAATTTATCCTTCGAAGAGGTGGAAAAATTCAAATATCTTGGAGTAATAGTAACAAATATAAATGACACTCGGAAGGAAATTAAACTCAGAATAAATATAGGAAATGCCTATTATTATTCGGTTGAGAAGCTTTTGTAATCTAGTCTGCTGTCAAAAAATCTGAAAGTTAGAATTAGAATTCATAAAACAGTTATATTACCGGTTGGTCTGTATGGCTGTGAAACTTAGACACTCACTTTGAGAGAGGGACAGGAATTAAGGGTGTTTGAGAATAAGGTTCTTAGGAAAATATTTGGGGCTAAGAGGGATGAAGTTACAGGAGAATAGAGAAAGTTACACAACACAGAACTGCACGCATTGTATTCTTCACCTGACATAATTAGGAACATTAAATTCAGACGTTTTCTGGGCAGGGCATGTAACACGTATGGGCGAATCCAGAAATGCATATAGAGTGTTAGTTGGGAGACCGGAAGGAAAAAGACCTTTGGGGAGGCCGAGACGTAGATGGAGGATAATATTAAAATGAATTTGAGGGATGTGGGATATGATGGTAGAGACTGTATTAATCTTGCACAGGATAGGGATCGATGGTGGGCTTATGTGAGGGCGGCAATGAACCTCCGGGTTCCTTAAAAGCCATTTGTAAGTAAGTAAGTAAGTAAGTAAGTAGGCTTTGGAAAATGCCGCCTAAACTTGCTTAAGCACAACTCGTACTTTTTCACTAAATACGTTGCAACAAGGCAAATATATTATTCTGTTGTGTATATAACTAAAGCTAAAAAAAAGTCTTTCTCAATACAGTTCCGAAAACTCACAGAAGATAGACTACATAAAGTACCAACAAAGTTGTGTCGTCGGCTTAGTGTAAACAAGGAAAATTGTGTCCTTTCCCTTGCTTAGACCAAATAGTTAACCGGAAAAATTCGACGTCCCACACATCACAAAGCGATCTCGTGGCTCGGCAGCAATGCCGATAGCTTTGATTTTACTCGCTCTGTGTAAGTAGTTAGGCCTAAGTAATGTAGGAGAAACCACTGTATACAAAGTAAA
Source organism: Periplaneta americana (assembly GCF_040183065.1). Classification (NCBI taxonomy): domain Eukaryota; kingdom Metazoa; phylum Arthropoda; class Insecta; order Blattodea; family Blattidae; genus Periplaneta; species Periplaneta americana. The sequence goes on along the minus strand of NC_091120.1, from coordinate 94,677,153 downwards.
ATAGAAAAACTGAAATGAGGGTAGCTACAATATTAAAGAGAAAATGACTTTTAAATAACTTATCATACAGACAGACAGACAGCATGATTGGATGGTGAAAACGTGTATATTACCATGAAACCTAGAATTCGATTTTTCCACTATCGTAATAATATTACTTATACTAGCCGTACCCGTGTGCTCCGCTGCACCTGTTAGAAATAAATACAAAGTAATTATATAATTAAAATAGGACGTTTGATCCAGGAAACATTCGTGATTGATAGAAGGATAAATCGTTTAATATGTTACTTAATTTAAATTGTATTTAAATAATTAAAATGCGGTCATTTTGGTCCAGAGAACAATCATTTGGTGCAATGACAATTCCTTTAACATGTTTTTAATTGTTATTACAATCATAGTTTAATGAAGATTGACATATTTAGTTTTAATGTGTATACTTTATATTACTTGCTATATGTTTCAGAAGTTACTGTAATAACATTGTAGAATTATGTCCATCTAGAGAAACTACACTTTCCGATGGTGAAATAATAATTAAACAATTAATTAGCTTCCGATATTACTTCATACAAACACAGAAACATTCCCTTAGGCTATGTTTAATAGCTTTCGATTGTTGTTGTCCAAGGCCCCTTATAGACGAAGTCATTTGTTTTTATTTCAGTACAGCGCCTTAGATGGCGTTGTTATTGTAATTTTAAAACTCATTTATCTAATTAAATATCTGTCCTATCAAAATTTTGTATAGAATAAACCTTATCGGAAATTATTTTTAAATAAACTTTTGTCATGTAATATTTTTCATGAAAATCAATAATAAGCGAGATATTTCGATTTATTTAATTCAGGCCCCCTTATAACCCCCCTTTTAAATAACGTATTTTGAGTGTCATATAGCCTAAAATCTAAGTTACAACGAACTTAATTTATATTCCAATTTTCATATAAATCGGTTCAACCGTTATCGCGTGAAAAGGTAACAAACATCCAGACAGACAGACATACAAACAAAAATGTCAAAAAAGCGATTTTCGGTTTCAGGATGGTTAATTATACATGTTAACACCAATTATTTTTGGAAAATCGAAAATTACCAGAAAAATTTTGGCTACAGATTTATTATTAGTATTAGTATAGATGACGCACGATGAGTTGATAAAATCAATGTTTGCTGTGACAAATAATTGCCGTCTATTACTTGAATGGAAGACAATTGTTTTGAACTGCATGTACTCTAAAATAGCCTATGTAATAGAAAACAGGCATCTGTTAAAATGCATGCCACGGTCGTGTGTTGGAATACCTTATAGGGCATTATCGTTGAATGTGATGTTCAGTGTTGTCTGTCTTGGAGATCAAACGTCGTGCTGGCGCTAAACTCGTCTCATCACGTAGCCATAGTATTATCGATAAAAGCCTAATGTGGACTTCGGTTCAATTATCTTAATGATATGAAACATACTCAATAAAGGAAAACAGTAACAGGAAAAGAATAAAACAGTAACACAAATCTGTTTTCCTTTAACCGTTAAGTAATCTTTGATACCGACGTAAACTGGACTACAGAGTACAAACTTGACCAGTCCTAAAAGTGTAAATAGATGGTAAAATTTGCAAACATCCAATAAGACAATCAACTTAGACCAATCATCAATAATGTCAAAAAAACAACAACAATTTTCTCATATCACTGGTGTTGAAAATATCTACTTCCACTAAAATCTCAAAGTCGATTTTTATTGCATCAAAATGCAATCTCACTCTGTAGCCTATATTCGGAAAATAAAATTATGATGTAAGTGATACCAGCCAAGTGTACAACTTCTGTGTAATTCCCATGCTTGGACCATGAACAATAATCGGTGGGAAGCATTTCTCAAGACCCGTTGATACACGGTGGTTGACCATTAAAATCTAATGACAGACACCCTCTTAAACCATCTCTGTGATATTTGCTTGCTACAAATACACACTTCAAGCCGCGTATCCACGATGCGGGGCTGCCACGCGCGGCACCTCTCGCAGCAGCTTTGCTTGTTGTTTGCCTCGCGGTTTTGTTCTTTTGGTAGCGAGGCAAGAACGCAAAGCAGCGAGAGCCACCAGTTAGTGCGCGACAATTGAGGTGGTTAACATCGGGTTGTGTGATGACATCTTTATCAACGAACACCCTTGCGAGGTCGCCGTGCACTACAGGCTAACTAAGCATCATGAGGCAGCCTTGCTTCTTGGATACGCGGCTTTTGTATTTTCAATCATCTCATCTCTTCCTTACCAGTGAGTTCTATGTATAATAGATCGACTATTCACAGAAAAGAAGGAAAAATTAACAAGATTGACTTTTCGAGGGCTGAGTCTTTGCACTTAGGTTTATTTTGGCATTTGGCCCATTGTGCACTCTAAATATGAGATGATTGTCTATGTCCGACAAGTGATCTGGATGACATTCGTGACTCCGATGCTGACAGGTAGGTATTCTGTCTTAGCTCCGACAGAGCCAGGTCCCATTCTGAGAAGAATAGGCACCTGATAAGCCCTTGGGCCCGGATGCCCAATCCCTTCCTACTGTATGTAATCATCGGAAACGTGTACTACCCCGGTGACCTCACCCCAGCTCATTTTTAACTATTGGAGATGATGGATGAAATAAGGATAAAGTGGAGTGTGTTGACGGAATGACAGAAGCAAACGGGAGTATCCCGAGAAAATCGCTCTGCAATATCTGCTTTGTTCACCACATATTCCATCACAACCTACCCGGGATCGAACCCGGGTAAGTGGAAGACCAGTGCGTTAGTGTTAGAGCCACAGACTCGGCCAATGACAAGATTACACATTTCAATGTATCTGCTAGACAATGACGAGGAGTCTCAACAGTGCAATGTGAAAGGATACAGTGTTAATGTACCTGTATTATAAAACAGTTGTATGTGATGAAAAATACAGAAATGAATATGTAAGAGCGATTAAAGGCTTCAAAAGTTAAAAATGAGCAACTTAGAAATAGTATAAACATGTTTAATTTTTTTTCCAATGTTAAAGATATTTTTTATTATATGGGTACAGTAGGCCTACTTTGATTCCGTATACAGAAAATTTATGTAATTTAATTTTACATAAAAATGTAACAATAGCCTACAGAAAACAAAAACTCATCATCCTGCGTTTGGTTACTTAAAGCCTCCAAGCAACCCGCAACATTGTAAGTATGTATGCAGTATAGCTTGACGGCAATTAAGTGTCATTTCACATACAGGCAGTTAGAAGCGTTTCCGTGTGGCACTACTAAGTGGTTCAAAGCATTAATGGATTAGCAAGTTTCGTTACATTTATTGGCCGTTTAGACTGAACAGCTGTAATGCTTTGTCAGCTGAAGCTTCTGGACTGCTGGCTGCGAGGAACGATCGCCGATAACCACAGTGGCTCAGATGCGCTTCAGGTGTGAACTCGTCCATTTAAACCAATGCAATGTTTTGCTCTAAGACTTCTGTGATATTTAATTAATTTCGTCTTTTTGAGGATAAAGAGGAGAAACCGTCGGTGCTACTGGCACAGGTACAGGCGACCGATTAGCTCAGTTAGTAGAGCTACAGAGCAACTAGCTATGGACTGGAACGTCCAGGGTTCAATTCCAGGTGGTGACGGGATTTTCCCCGTTGCCAAAACTTCCAGGTCGCCCCGGGGTCCACTCAACCTGCTGTAAAATTGAGTACTGCGTTTCTTCCATGGGAAAAGGCGAACGGATCATAGTACCGACCACACCATCTCATTCTAGTGCCGAGATCTTGAAAATATCGATCTTTACTCCCAACTCCCCCTATAAACTTTAAGCCTATTTGTAATACAAATAAATCACTATCTTTTGTTAATGGAATGGTATTTTTAATTTTATGTAAATCTTATATGGAACAAACTCTCAACGATTCCGAAAATGTTCAGACTATGAATAATCCTACAGAATGAGACAAAATACCTACCTACCTACCTACCTACCTACCTACATTGTCCGATATTTACATCTATTATCAGGCAGTACATCCCACTTGACGATATGTGTCAGAGGAAGAACAATTGTTTGTATGCATCTGAAGTCTGACTAGTGTAATATGTAGCTAATCGGCGATGTATGCAATGGAGGGGGAAAGGAACTGGCCTTCCTACCTCATTATCTCCTGGCCTAGTTGCCTCATAAGTGTTGCCTTCTTGGTATCACTTGTAAGGTTCAGCTCTATCTTCGGACAGTTGACTAAAAACAACAATCTACATTGTGAAGAGCCATTACACATCAAATTATGTCTGTAGGCACACCTTTACACTTGTTTGTGCTGTAATGCATATTGTATTGTGAGTATTGCATTTAATATATCACAATATATTTTTCTTTATTTAAATCTTTGAGTCCTATGACATATTTATTTTCAGATGTTACGGCACTACAATTATTTCAAGGTCAACATGAGTTTAAGTTTATTTTCAGACTGTTTTATTGATTATTTTATAAATGAGTAAAAAGTAATATGTGCAATGGTTTATAAATTCGAATAAATTAATTTTCACAACAGCAAGAGCTTGTTTTGTTATACTTGTCTATTATAGTGTATGCATAAGATACAGATAACCTATATGTGTCAACCTGATGATGTTGACAAAGAAAAGAAAAGTATTTAGGCCTACGACCCCACCATTCCTTATTATTTAGAAAAATATGAACTTAGAGAAATCAAAGTAATAGGCTTTAAGATAGAACCCAGAGGAACTATTCCTCACTTTTTAAAATTATTTTAGCAAACACATAATCTAAAAATCCATACATTGAAATTTATTGTGTTATTAGCTCTTAAAGGATCCATAGTCTTCTAAGAAATCATTGTTGTAACTTACAGCTGTAAATGTCTATATTTATGTATTTGTATAAATCTTTGTCCCGCTCTTGGTATCAGTTTTAGATAAGGTTTATATAATGCAATATTAATTTTCTTTTTTACAATCAGGCAAATTGATAAAGTATACTTTGTTCTCGTGGCAATCCTCTAATGAGTTAAGTTTCTAATAAAGGTGTCAAATAGGCCTATTATTTATTCTCAAATGCAAACAAATATATTACGTGGTACACATTTTTTATTCAGACACGTGCATCTGTTATCAGGCAGTGCATCTCACTTCACGATATGTGTCAGAGGAAGAACAATTTGTATACAACTGAAGTCTGATTAGCGGAATATGAATATGTAGATAGTCAGTGATGTATGCAATGGAGGGGGAAAGAAACTGACCATCCTAACCCATTTATCTCCTGACTCAGTTGCCTCATTGTGGTGCCTTGGTGGTATCACTTGTGAGGCTCAGACTCGTCTTCGAACAGTTGACTAAACAATAACAACAAATAAACGTAAGATAAAATTCGTTTTGCCAGTATCCTAACCTCCCTTGTTGTTTCAGGATTAATAATTTGACAACATTGTCAGAATATTTATGCTCTGTATTCCGTATCACTGGAGCCTAAATAATAAATCTGAGTGAAAAATATTCATACATTGTATGTTATTCCGTATTTTTTTTCTGTTTTCATAATTCCAATAAATGTGTGCACAACAGTAAATGTTTTCTGAATGCATCGTACATAGTTCCCATGCCGACCATGCTTTTTATGACGTCAGAGTTTAGCAGTGAACATATCGACACGCTCCATTACATTAACTAACAACTTGCAATTTATACACTACAGTGTTCTGCATATACATTTGATATGTATTTATATCGAAAAAACGAACATCTTACCTTCACTATGAATATCGATCCGACTTCTGTTTCCACCCTCTAGTGCCATATGGTCGCTTCCCGTCGCCATTTTGAAGCTCTTTCTATAAAGCCGCCATGACCCCCTACGCAAAGCAAGTGTAACCAAACCCAACCACGAAACACTCATGACAAAAATAATACTGACATGACGTCATAGATAAGCAAGGGAAAGAAATGTGAATGTATGTAATATTCTAACAAAAAATATGAACGCACTGCATTTTTAACGATTTGGCGTAAAATATAATTGATTTTAATAGTATCAACCTACTTGACAAAGACAGCAGTACTTCTAAAAGTAATCTATTACTGAAACAATGTAATAATTCGTGCTTTATTTGCTTTGTTTTATTTAAAAAAAAATCTAGATCTAATTTTAATTTGATTAGGCTAGCAGCGGAGTTCCTACAGATCTTTGACGAACTTCTTAAAAGCATGTTAGCAATCGTCTAAATTGATTTTAAATACAATGGAATTATACGTATTAAAGAGAAATAATTTTCGAAGTATTTTGCATAAATTTTATGAAGTTAAAATAAATTAAAAGTAAATATAAGTATCAAGTTATAGCTATATGAAGAAAATTCATTGATTTATTTAGCCACTTAGTCTATTTATTTATTTATTATATTTAATTATTATCAGATGCCTGAAGAAATACAAAAATAATTTACAACTATACACCAGGAAGAATGACGGATTTGCTCTTGTGGTGGATAAAGCCATGGTTGTCTAGACATTTCTCGTGATTCTCTCGTTTTCCTTCGTCATTCCGACAACGCTCTCCATAATTTCCTATCTATTACCATTTCTTTCTCAAAAATAGGACATTTCCTATGTTTGCGTGACGCTGAATCGATCGTACGCTATTGTGGATGTCCTTCGCGATTAGCAAATAGCAATGGTGTTGAATTCTAGATGACTCGTAGATCAGCATAAGAGTCATCGAAGCCCTCCAGGTTCGTCCTTGTCTTACTGAGACATGAGTACAGTCCATTCTATATCATGGAGTGCAGTTCGGTGGCTCATTTGAACACCCACTTATAGATTTATGACTTCCTAGACAAACACCTCTGACCAGTCCATCCTGTCCCCTCGTCCCAACATTGCACAGTTGCCACAATCCCGGTGAACCTCGAAATGAGAGGATTCGTGGCCGTCATCCCCATCTGGACGCCATGTGTTTTGAAGAAGAGAACGTAATATCACAAGCTGACCACTCAATGAATACACCCTCAATGATAACTTACTCTCGTGCTAACTGACGGGATTATTGGAATTCGGAAAAAATGTGGCAGCTATGCCTCCGCGTGGATTTTAAAGGAGCCTCACAATTCTTCTGAACGAGGGTTGTGATTGGTTACTAACAGAAGACAAGATTTCCGTCATAGTAAGGAAGACATTTATTTATGACAACCAACTAGTAGGGGGCAGTAGAAGGTCTGTCGGCAAAGTCCTTTCTATGAAACTGCACTCCATGAAATAAAATGGATTATACTCGTGTAGATCTGTAAGGTATGGCAGATCACAACCAGTGGTACAGCATATGGACTTGATACTTGGAGAGGAATGCGTGGTGTGGCGGATGGCGGGACGGCTTAGCCTGACAGCACAGCCTGTACACAACTCATTCTGCATAAAAAGTCTTTTTAGGCTGAAATACTTAGAAAATAGGGATCTCCCATGCCCCACCCGATAAGTAGGGCTATCTCCATACTTATATATAATACGATAAGTGTGATAATACAATGTAAGCCTAATATTTGTTTGATGTAGACTAAGGGTTAAAAATAAATAGCTTTAATATCTGTTAATATTATGTAAATAAGTCCAAAATGAATATTTAAGAATGTAATTATAATTGTGAAAGTTTTCATAAAATAAGCCTATAGTTTTAATTTCATATTCATTGAGCTACTGTATATTTAGCTAACTAGATGTATATAGGCTAATTTAATCCGTATAAATTCTTACGACATAGCTATTAGTGCATTATATTCAATTCTTACAGTAGGTACTTGGAAGTAAATCGATATATAAAATATGTTGACTAGTCTGAAAGATATTAGACGTTTATAACGAGGTTCAAGCAAATTATTTTTTTATCAACCAACAAAAATTAACATCAAATGAAACCGTTCAAAGTAAATAATTAGCTATTATAGACATTAGCCCACACGTGCAGAGTTACCGACCTCTTCAGCTGAAGAAAATATGCAATAACCCGATAAAAAAAGTCTCAATTTTTTAGTATTCTATAACGGCTGGAGTCAAAACAATTTTTTAAAATTATGTGGACATATTTAAATCTTTAAACCTTGTTTCAAGCAGTTTCTAGTTGAAAGCATAATACTGAATAAATTTTAGAATAATAAATTTCTTGTTTTGTTCTATTTTCATAGCGAAAAGGAATGCGTGAATTTTGAAAAACAATTTGTACTAATAACTGTAATGTACACCCTATCCCTTTATCTGAAGTTCGCCTGCACGCATTATTATACAATTAATAATTATTAAATCCTCTAGCACAAATACTTCAGGAACCATATTGCCTAGGCTACATAATTTCATTTTTTTAGTGTTTTGCCCAAGGGCAGGTCTTCCACTGGAAACCCAGCTTTCTTCAGTCTTTCCCATTTTCTGTCTTCCTCTCTGTTTCCTCATATGATCCATATATTTTAATGTCGTCTATCATCTGATATCTTTTTCTGCCCCGAACTCTTCTCCCGATCACCATTCCTTCCAGTGAATCCTTCAGTAAGCAGTTTCTTCTCAGACAGTGACCCAGCCAATTCCTTTTCCTCTTCCTGATCAGTTTCAGCATCATTCCTTCTTCATCCAGTCTTTCTAGGATAGCCTCATTTCTTATTCTGCCTGTCCACTTCATACGTTCCATTCTTCTCCAAATACACATTTCAAATGCTTCTATTCGCTTCTTTTCACTTCGTCGTAATGTTCATGTTTCTGCACCATACAAAGCACTTCACTAGTCTCTTCCTTAGTTCTTTTTCCAGACGTCCGCATAAGAAGCTATTTTTTCTATTAAAAGCTTCCTTTGCCATTGCTATCCTCCTTTTGACTTCCTGGCAGCAGCTGATGTTGCTGCTTATAGTAGGCCTACACCCTAAGTATCTGAAGCTGTCGACTTGTTTTACTGCCTCATTTAGAATTTGCAAGTTTATCTTTTGTGTTTTTCATCCTATGACCATGGTCTTCGTCTTATTTGCATTTATCTTCATCTCATACTGTCACAACTGTCATGTAACTCCTGTAGCATATCCCTTAGTATCATCTCCTCTTCTGCTAACAAAACTATATCATCAACAAATCTTATGCACTTTATTCTTCTGCCTCCTACTATCACTCCTCCCATGTTCTGAAAACAGTTCTTCACAAAAGCCTCCTAGTAGATGTTGAACAGGGTAGGTGATAAAGGACATCTTTGACGTACTCCTCTCCATATTTCACTTTCTTCTGACATTTCTTCTCCTATCCTGACTTTGACTCGTTTCATATAAAGATTTTTTTAGTAGGTTATTTTACGACGCTGTATCAACATCTCAGGTTATTTAGCGTCTGGATGATATGAAGGTGATAATGCCGGTGAAATGAGTCCGGGGTCCAGCACCGAAAGTTACCCAGCATTTGCTCGTATTGGGTTGAGGGAAAACCCCAGAAAAAACCTCAACCAGGTAACTTGCCCCGAACGGGAATCGAACCCGGGCCACCTGGTTTCGCGGCCAGACGCGCTAGCCGTTCATGTAGAGATTACGGTGTAAGGAGATGTAGGCCTATGTCATCAATTTTGTACAAATTTACATAAAATAAGTATTAATATACTAGTCATTTCTAGTATTATTTTTTTAATTTAAGAAAATCGTTTTGTAGGTTTGACTAAGACAGATATGTAACTCATCAATTAGGAGTGGAGCAGAATTGTAGACATTAAATCCAAATAAGAATCTACAGAAATGGACTTCCTCAGAAGATTTGCGCAATATATAAATTAATAGAAGGCAGATTATCAAATTTCTATAGCACCATCATCATCATCATCTTTATGGTAGGCCGATATGGCCTGTTCCGTCCATATAGGAAACATTTAAAATTCATCTTCCCATCTTCTTCTTGGGCGTCCCACATCCCTTTGACCTCTAGGAGTGTAGTTTATGATTTGTTGGGCCAGTCTTTGATGGTTCATTCGTAAGAGATGTTACTGCTATTTCTTTTATTGGCATATATCCTTCATTGATATTAAATATTTGCGGTTCATTTCTGATAACTTCACTTCTTTTCTCATTTCGTAGCGTATACCCAACTGCTCTCCTCAGAAATCTCATTTCACTGTTTCAATTTTCCTTCTGTCTGCTCTGTTCAAGGCTCAGGTTTCGCATCCATAAGTTAGTATTGGCACCAACATTACTTTATAAAACTTCATCTGTTTGTCTTTTCTTGTTTTATTCTTTAGTGTTCTCCTTATGGTGCCACACATAAGCTGGAATTTATTTATCTTATTTTGTAGAAATCAGTCCGCCTATTCCTATATGAATTATGAGTACTAAAATGTTTACTTGACGGGGTACCAACCCGCTGCAAAACCTCCTATCTGAAGGACCAGGGACTTTTATTTTGAGGTTGCCTTCACCATGACTAACGAGTCTTCTCTACCCGGGTTTTGATAGAGTTATTCTTTCCTAGAAGAGTTGTCTTCTCCGAATTTCGAGTTCCATCTGTCCGTGGATTATTCTTTGCTTCCCCTCGCCTCTGACTAGCTGGCAGCTACGTTCCCCAGAATAGCCGCCTGGTTCACTGGGTACTGAGCCCCTCTGCCACGACAGGGCGATAATCCCCGGGAGGAATTTATATAGCAAACAATTAAATTTATATGATCATCAAGTTCTAATATTTGGTGGGACTGGTAAGTCAATTACTGCATTGTTAGCAATTTTAAATAAAGGATATTTCGGAGGATGGAGAACGACAGGATACCGAGACAGATATTGGAATGGATACCTAAAGGAAGGAGAAGAGAGGAAGGGCCCGGGCTGTATGGATGGAGAAAATTAGTAAAGAAATTCAACCGAAAGGATTAGAAGCAAGAGATTACGAAAATACAGAATAGTGGAGAAGAAAACTTTTGATCTAATCTTATGAAACTTTAAGTTAATACATTTCCATATGTTTTAAACAAAAAAATATATTAGTGTATCTTTTAACTGTACTACATTTCCTTACGTATCATGAACATTCGTATTCATTTGTAGATGAATATATTACAAACGGAACATATTTATGGTGCTGACGTTAGCACATAATGAGTTATGAGGATTATAAGTACGTCACTAACGTGGAAAAAATGTATGGGTGAAACAGTGGGAATCCAGAAGCACAACATCCACCTTGCATACGTGTTATTTTAATAATTTAGGAGTTACCCAAATACCCAAATGCCTTTGATTGCATCGAATCTAACAAGAAGTAAGAACATCTTGTGAGGTTTATTCACGGCGCGCGCCGTGTGGATAGGCTACCTATTACACCATACTGAAGAATAAGTTGCAGAAAATCGATGAGTAAAATCAACAGCTCTTGAATGCTCTCTGAAAATCATCATTTTTTTAAATTATTTTTTGTTTTTCTCCTTTGTCTCCTGGTTCTATAGCAAAGGGTGGAATATAAGGTAGTGTCAGCATGTTGCATCCATGACGTAGGTCATGAATCCAAGTTTTAAAATCGCTTACAGTAGTTTCCACTGAGCTTCAAAGTTTACCAGCATTTTGACCACTGCGCACATTTTGACCCTGTAATAGTAGTACAGTAATAATACAATAATAGTGATAATAGCCTATTCAGTTGCGTAATACTTACTTACTGGCTTTTAAGGAACCCGGAGGTTCATTGCCGCACTCACATAAGCCCATCATTGGTCCCTATCATGAGCAAGATTAATCCAGTCTCTATCATCATATCCCACTTTCCTCAAATCCATTTTAATATTATCTTTCCATCTACGTCTCGGCCTCCCGAAAGGTCTTTTTCCCTCCGGCCTTCCACCTAACACTCTATATGCATGTCCGGATTCGCCCATACGTGCTACATGCCCTGCCCATCTTAAACGTCTGGATTAATACAGTATTTATATAAACATTTAAAATATTAAACTAAGTCCATGTTTGTAAAGTTGCCTCGTTTAATTATTAGGCAGCGGCGTTCCTTTTAAAATTTGTAGGTCTTTACTGCATGCACCGATAATAAAATGAAAATGCGACGTTGTCACGTCTTGTTTGTTGCTGCTATATATTAATATAACATGGATATGGGCTAGGCTTAATTGCTCAAAGCATGAGTTAGTTTGAAGATTATTTATATTATTTATTTTAAATTAATTATTTAAAGAACTGTAATATAATTAATTTTCACTGTGAACTAGAACAAGACACACTGCTAAAATTTGCAACTCTGGGTTATACACTCCGCGTGGAGTTATTGGAGCGGCCTTCAAAAGACTTGACGACGACAATGGACAGCGCGACATAATTAAAATTATTGAAACTACAAAGCTTCCGTCCTCTTTGACACCGCTAGCCTACTAATTGAACGTGTCTAGTTTATATTTTCTACACGACAATACGGTATGTATGGATAATGATATTGTTGTGACGCAAAATTTTCTGTAAAGAATAAGTTAATAATCCAAACACATAAAAACAGTCGTAATGTAGTTTAGGCAAAGGTCAAAGGTTTGCTCTAAAGACACCATGAAGGCTCATGAGGGCATGGAGATAGAGCTCCATAATTTCATTACCTCGACACTAAAATGAGACGGTGTGATCAGCACCACGCTCCCACCATCTTTTTTTCTTCCAGGGAAGATAGGGACTCAATTTGACAGGAGGCTACATGGACCCTGGGGATGTTCTGGAAGTTTGGTGACAAGAAAAGCTCAGACTGCCTCCGTGGTCTGTTGGTCAGCATGCTGGCTTCCAGATCAGGAGGTCCCGGGTTCGATTCCCGGGCTAGGCTCTCGGTGAATTTTTCTTGAAGAAGAGGAATTCCCTGGGTATCTAGAGTCTGGAAATTTGTATGAATGTGATTGTGAGTGTGCCGGGTTAATATAAATTAACCAATCATCACAATATAAAAATACGTCAGGACTGTCGCTGGGCAGTAACCTGAACACACGTTTCAGCGTCACATTGTTGACAAGTAACTCAATCTGTTAGCACAACCATAATTGAAACCCCGACATTTCAGTCTGTAGCCAGTTACTCTACCAACATGATTTTTAGCCACCGGCTAGCTCAGTCGACTGAGGTGCTTGCCTGCCGATCCAGAGTTGCGCTCGGGCGTGGGTTCGATTCCCGCTTGGGCTGATTATCTGGTTGGGTTTTTTCTAACCGTAAGGCGAATATCAGGTAATCCATGGCGTATTCTCGGCCTCATCTCGCCAAATACCATCTCGCTATCATCAATCCCATCGACGCTAAATAACTTAACAGTTGATACAGCGTTGTTAAATAACCAATTACAAAACATTATTTACAGCAGCGGTCATCAGCAAAGTGCACTCTCGGGCTAGCGTCTCTTACCCGCGGATAAGACATTGAACTATCGTGCATCCGTGGCTGCTGGCGGGTATGCTTTCTTTCTCTCTCTCTCTCTTTTTTTTCTCTTCTGCACGACGGTGCATATTCCGAGACACTACTTATCCTTTACCCATTTCAGCGCATGCTGACGATCACTGATTTAGAGCATATTTTAAATCCTTTTAAGAACTTTCGTTATTCACAAATAAAATAATTAAACCGAGCGAGTTGGTTCAGACGATAGCGTTTGAGACTCGCAGTTTGGGAGGTCCCGGGTTCAAACCCTGTGACCGACCAATCTGACTGGGGTTTTTCGTGGTTTTCATCAGTCACAAAGACAAATGCCGTATTGGAAATTTAGATGCTACGATTCATCATCACCTCAATCACTAATATCATAATTATTAATCAAAATCTAAAAAATCAGCTACCTGAACATAAGCCATCTACAACACACAATAGAAACAGGAACGCAGCAAGAGTAAAAAACGGTCAATTGGTATACCCAAAAATTCTAAACACGTGATATGACCACAGATGTTAAAGCGTGTATAAATAAACTTAACAAAAGATGATGAAAGAAGTCTGCCTCGATAGCGCAGTTGGTATAGCGCTGACCTTCTTTGCTCGAGGTTGCGGGTTCGATTCCGGCCCAGGTAGATGACATTTAAGTGTGTTTAAATGCGACAGGCTTATGTCAGTAGATTTACTGGCATGTAAAAGAACTCCTGCGGGACAAAATTCCGGCACACCGGCGACGCTGATATAGCCTCTGCAGTTGCGAACGTCATTAAATAAACCACAATTTAAATTTGATGAAAAAAAATAGGTAAATAAAGATCACAAGAAAATAATAATATTGTATAAGAAAAAAAAACATTTGCTAGACAACAAACGTTTGGCATTTTGTGTTAGAGAAAATGATTGCACAACTGTTATTTTCCGAACAGTTTGGTTTTCCCTTCTCAACTCATTTCGCTCTTGATCAGACCTTACAGTCGCACATCAAGAACTCATTAAATAACACAATGCTAACAAACTTCCGTGCCATAAAGATATTCGGGACTAGAATTCTCATTTCCATACAGCCTTACGACTGCGTCTTGGTCGCTGTCTTAATTTATTCCGAAATGCCAGAAAATAAGGGAATATTAAATTTGAACTAAATCTATCCTAAACTTTTACAACGTGATGGATGGAACCCATTAATAATAACTTCGTATTACTGAATTTGAATATGCGACAATTATCTCAACTCCGATATATTTGGGTGTTGTTTTTCTCTGAAGGCAGAAAATAATATTTTTAAATTGCTATGTTTTGAGAGCGTAATAACTGACTTTGGCTGTCGCGCACTCACTCATAGGCGGAGAGAGAACAGTTTCCTTGGGGGGGGGGGGGGCAAAGCAAAACCATAGAATCCCCATATAACGGGGTTATGGGAGACATCATTTATCTCCTCCCCCTGTTACAGCTTCACTGTGGTACAGTATATCGGAATATGATCATTTAATAAAGGTATTTTCGGAGGCATGTTTCTTACAGTGTTATTTCCACATCCGCGATGTTTCGGAACGAGTTGTATATGTAAGGCTTGAAATGTAGGTCTACTGCAAATTATAATAGGTTATAACCAGGGAAAGGATTTATATGTAAATACATATTTACTTATAAAGCTAATATAATTTATATTTTGCATTATCTTTATGTTTCACAATGTGTAGGGTTGAAAAATCCTACTTTTATTTTCCATATTTTTCCATATTTTAGAGTTTAGTACATATTTTCGTTAATTTCCATATATTTTCCATATTTCATATAAAACAGTCCATATTATATTAGGTTTAACAATAAAACAAAACAAAATTCCATTAACTTTTAAAAATACATTTCAACAATAGAGATTTAAACACATGTTCAGTAATCCCTTTAACATCAGAGTTATTTGAAAATTAGCAGTCCTATCAACAATGGGAAAGTAAGTTACAAAACTGTATTAATTTAATTTAAAATTTTTAACAGACTTCAGTTGTGCAGCTCAACAGTTAAATGCCAGTCAGAGTACACATAGGTTCAGTTTTGTAAATCATACTATAAAGACGGTAAATATGCCAAAAGTACGTCATTCAGTCAATTTAAAATCAAAACTAACAAGTTACATTTCAGAATTTAAAGAAGATGGTTTATCAACTGACAATAAAATATTATTTTGTAATTTGTGTCAGTGTGCAGTATCATCTACACAAAAGTTCCTGGTGCAACAACACATTACAACTAGTAAACATCAGGCCAACAAACAACTAAATTCCAAGCAGAGACAATTGTTTTTAACACAACCAACAACATCGAATGTAAGATCTGAGTTTAACATCGACCTGTGCCGTTCTCTCATCTCTGCTGATATTCCTCTCTACAAACTAAAGAATAAGGTCTTCAGGGAATTCCTTGAAAAATATACTCAACATACAATCCCGGATGAGTCAACACTTAGGAAGACGTATGCTCCATCCATCTACGATGAGACAATACAGAAGATAAGAGATGAAATTAAAGATAGTTCAATTTGGGTTTCCATTGATGAGACTCCCGACAAAGAAGGTAGACTTGTTGGTAATGTAGTTATCGGTTTGTTAAGTGAACAATATTCTGAACGAATTCTTTTACATTGTGATGTTCTAGAAAAGTGCAATAACAAAACTATAGTTAAACTGTTCAACGAAGCTATGGGTATCCTGTGGCCAAAGGGTATTATGTACGATAATGTGTTATTCTTTATTAGCGATGCTGCCCCTTATATGGTCAAAGCTGGACAAGCATTATCTGTTGTATATCCTAAATTGACTCATTTTACTTGTGTGGCGCATGCATTTCATCGTGTGGCAGAAGTGGTCAGAGACAATTTCCCTAAAGTAGATTTGTTGATTTCATCAGTGAAAAAAGTATTTCTCAAAGCTCCCAGTAGAGTTAACGTGTTGAAAGAAATGTACCCTGAAATTCCATTGCCACCAAAGCCAATTTTAACTAGATGGGGTACATGGCTAGAAGCAGTTGAATATTATGCCGAACATATAGACTCTATTAACAATGTTCTCCTTGCATTGGACTCTGAAGATGCAGTCTCAATTGATACTGCGAAAACAGTTACCTGTGACATAAGTGTGAAGAATGACTTAGCTCACATTCAGCATACATTTTCATGCATCATAAAAACGCTCAAAAGTCTCCAAAATAGGCACCTTTCACTATCTGAAAGTTTTGAAATTATAAATAGTACTGTGGAACAACTGAATCGTGGTAGAGGTAAAGTTGCAGATGCAGTAAGAGCTAAGGTGGACACTGTACTTTCAAAAAACCCTGGATATGAAGAACTACAAAAGGTTGTTGCTGTGATGAGTGGTGAATCAACAGTGAAGATTAACTTGGACTTATCCCCAGCAGACATTGTGAAATTGAATTATGTACCAGTTACTTCTTGTGACGTCGAACGCTCTTTTAGTCAGTATAAATCTATCCTCAGAGACAATAGAAGAAGATTCACTTTTCAGCACTTGAAAGAAATGTTTGTAACCTATTGTTATGGTAACAGACAATAAAAATTGTGTTTTGTTGAAACTACATTGGAAGATAAGGTACGTCCATTATATTTTTTGTTTAGTTTGATTAAAATGTACCAATATTTAACGTACATAGTCATTTTTTTATAATTTTAAGTCCATATTTAATTCCATATTTTGGTAAAAATCCATATTTAATTCCATATTTTGGTAAAAATAACTACATATATATTTACATATTTCATATATTTTTAGTCCATATAAATCCGTTCCCTGGTTATAACTTAAAACAATCTCCCTCTTTTTCTCTCTCGTACAGCTACACATTCATACATCAATAAAACTACGTAATAGTGCTAACAGAAACTTTCTTTATAGGCCTATATGAAGTTCACCTTCCTGAAGATATTATAGGAAATGTAAACTCAAATTATTTTATTTAATTTAGTCTTTACGATTACACATTATACCGGGATCACTTTTCTTTTTTCTGCATTGTTGTGCAGTATGTTATTCATACATCTCCAAGTGGCGGGCTGAACACCTGCAGACTTCTAACCCATGAGTACAGGCTGTTACAAAAGAAACATTACAGTGTTTCATTCCTCAAATGAGATATAGGAATTCTTATACATTCAGAAATTTAAAATAAATACAGTATTATAGTCCAGATACATCATCTGAAGACATTAATTAATCACTTTAAGCACAGAAACTTAATCATAAACAAAATCAAAAAAGATCTTTTGAATTCGATATTTTGTAACATTGACAGAAAAAAAAAAATGAGTTGAGAAGTTGGGGGGGGGGGCACTGCCCCCCCCACTCCCCATAACTCTGCCTATGCACTCACTGCTAATGAAAGATGAATTTAATGAATATCGACGGCTGTAAAGATGTCACTTTCTAAATATAATGTATTATTGTTCTAATATAACAATCTGACTTTCGTGTCAATGCCTTTTTATTATTATTATTATTATTATTATTATTATTATTATTATTATTATCATTATCATCATCATCATCATCATTAGTTCTTCAAATGTTTCGAACTTATTAATAATAATCATCATCATCATCATCATCCTTCACGAATTAGGCCTCTGTAGACCTGTTTCGGCCCCATCTAGCAGTCTTCTTAACGGTCTTCCTGGTCGACGATGTCCTCTAGGTTTATATTGCATCATAATTTTTGGGATTCTTGAATTTTCCATTCTTCTTACATGATCTAGCCAATTGAATTTGTATCTGCTGATTTTTTCTTCTACTGACTCTACTTCTAATTGTTCTAAAATTTCTTCATTCCTTTTTCGGTCTAAAAGAGTATATCCTGCTGTTCTCCTGAAAAATTTCATTTCCGTTGCTTTGATTCTGTTCATGTCTTTTTTCTTTAATGTCCAAATCTCGCTTCCGTATAGAAGGGTGGGTAATGCTAGTGTATTATATATTTTTATTCTTGTAGATTTTTGTACTAATTTAGCTTTTAATGTAGTGTTTATTATTCCTAGAATAATTCCTTATTAATAATAAAATTAATATACTGAAATCTGAAATAGCATAAAAATGCTATGAAACTGGAAACGATTTCAGCTTCGTAAAAATATTGGTTGTTACGTTTAAAATAATTTATTATCTCTTTTGCATAAGCCGTCATTCGGTAAGATGATACGTAAGGACGAGTGCGCCTAAAATAATATTTTTTTAGAACTTCTTCTAAAATTATTATCTTTTACGGTACTGTTGGTTACTTGACAAGTAATTTGCTTAAAAGTTCATTAATACTTTCACTCATAAACATTTAGAAGCTAAGTGAATGTATTTATAAAGAATTTCTGTTGGTAGGAGCCCCCAAGTGTGGGAATTGTACGATATCATAAACAAGAAGGAAATCAAATGTAAATATTGCGTATCGATTCGATTACTACAGTACAGTAGAGTCTCGTTAATCCGGACTAATTGGGACCAAGACCTATTGGGATTACAAGATTTTCGGATTAACCGAAATATTTCCTGTAATGCAAAGGATGGTATTCACGAGCGCTGAGAGACGGTGGTGAGAATACCCTGTTGTTATTTTTAGAGCCACAATCAACAGGTTCACTTCATTACGACAACAGAAAATTTCTAATTTTATGAACATGACAGATGTGTAAATTAAGTACAGAAAACACTAAGTGTTGTAAGTACCCTTGAGTGAACTATTTTCATAATTTTTTAAAGTAAAAGAAATTGAGTAAATTTATACATATTTTGTTTTCGCTACTTTGTACTATTACAATAGATTTGTATTTTTCTTAAAATAATTTTGTTCGGATTAACCAGATTTTCGGATTAGCTTAGTTCGGATTAACGACACTCTACTGTATAATGCAGTGGCAACTGAACACTTAAGTTATCACTTCAAAAATGTAAATAAATTAACTGGACTATAAACTCAAAATTATAAAGTTAATTTAAAAATTTAATGAAATTATATACCTGAGAATGAAAGTAAAATAAAACCCACTCTAACAATGACAACTGCATTATCGAATACTTTTGTGACTACCCAAAGCAAAATTTCTAACAATTTAAACATTTAACGTTGATAATCTCATGTCTAATTAAATGATTGAATATTAATTCGCATAATTTTAGCTATGATTTGCTTTTACTTGTAAAAATTCTTAATATGCAATCACTCAGATAACTTCAGAATCTTTACCAGTTCCAGAAATATCGTTTTCCAGAAAAATCTATTTATATATTTTAATTTTTTACAAAATAAACTGACCATAAAGATTCAGAATAAATGCACTACAGAATAATTTAGAAAGTCAATAAGATTAAATACAGGAATTGTTTAGTAAAAAATCTAGAGGAATGCAAACCAATAGAATCATCAATGGCCAAAATATAAATGGTAATGTAATATTCAATAAATTTTTTTTTAATTTAAAAAAATCGGAGACCGAGTGCTTTTAAAATATTACATGTGAATTTAGGAAGTGTGCCAAGTGCACCAAACAAAATACCAGAAACTCTCCACTGACTAGTGGGAATGTTATATTTCTCACTTAGGTATGAGATGCAGGACTCATAAATATGGATTTCTTCTCCTCATCAATGTGTTGTGCCTGCAGGGCATCCCTCTCAAACCAGATTGCAGGATCAAGAACTATTCCCATAGATTGAGTCCTGTCGATGGCTACAATATCTGCTCTTCTGTTCGAATCTAAGAATGAAACACAGTGTATCTCCTCGTGTACCTCCCATCCACGATGCTTGAGGCCTTATGATGTCGACTGTTGCGCAGCAGGTTCGTTTTTCGACAGAATCCCAACACGTGACCAAGAGTTTCCGTCTCGTTGCAGCCAGGATGGCGACAACGGGTTATGTTGAAACTTCTGCCAGGCACAGATCTAACTGCAGATAGATTGCTGGACATTTTAATTGCATTAATGCATTCTGAAATTGATAAATTTGCTTTTGATGATATTCAGAAATTTTCCTTGTGCCACTCAGAGTACAGATAACACCTTTGTCCTTACGAGGTAATTTACACCATGATTCAAAACTTGTTCCGCAAGATCTCCCTCAATTGTCGATCTTTAGGGAACACTAATTACTCACAGCAAAATGCCTGCGATTGTTGAAGAGAAATAACATAAATTATTTTTACACGTCTGGAACTTGTAGCCAACAATAAGTATGCATTTGATCGTACACATACGCCCAAATCACCATTCACACCAACACTCATAACCAGCTTATAGCCGTATTTGAGAATCCTACAAAAAGCATTTCGTTGGTTGTTATATGATTCTGTGTAACTCTTAGATTAAAAAAAAAAAACTTCGATTCCTAAACATTCAAGTTTCTTTTCTTACCAATACTACCAATTCTACGACCACGTGTACCGTAGAATACGTGAATTTTGTATTTTACCAAAACTACTGGATCTGTATTCCACAAGGCCGCAACTCTACACTAATTCAGACTAAATTTTAAAACTTTGTGAAGATCATGAGCATGGTTTCGCGTTCTAGTTAGCTATACCGTACTTATTTGCCATTTATCAATATTACTTCCTTTTCATATCAGTTTCAAGTCAGCGAGATCCCTTCAAGTGTCTTCTTGTATTGGGGTGAAGATGTGGAAAACAGACTTTACCATAAACTGCGTCAGAAATACGAACATTTTCAACAATTTGAGTCAATTACTATGTAAATTAATGTTATTAATTGCTTACTTATGACTTTTAAGGAACCCGGAGGTTTATTGCCACCTTCATATAAGTCTGCCATTGGTCCCTATCCCAAGCAAAATTAATTCAGTCTCTAATTACAATCATATCCCACCTTCCTCAAATCTATTTTAATATTATCCTCTATGTCTCGGCCTCCCCAAAGATATTTTCCCCTCTGGCTTCCCAACTAATACTCTATATGCATTCCTGGATTCGCCCATACGTGCTACATGCCCTGCCCATCTCAAACGTCTGGATGTAATGTTCCTAATTATGTCAGGTGAAGAATACAATGTGTGCAGTTCTGTGTTGTGTAACTTTCTCCATTCTCCTGTAACTTCGTCCTTCTTAGCCCCAAATATTTTCCTAAGCACTTTATTCTCAAACACCCTTAACCTCTGTTCCTCTCTCAAAGTGAGAGACTTTTAGTTTCACAACCATACAGAACAACCAATAATATAACTGTTTTATAAATTCTAAATTAATGTTATAGTATTTTTAATGTTTCGCATAAAATACCATTCATAAACTTCGAAGTGCTGTAATTTTTGAAAACATCACTGTAGATCAGGCTTTGACAAGCGGGCCGATATCAGTCATGAGACTCTTCACTTGTACTCTCGGAGTCTGGAGCCAATTGAAGTCTGTCAGTTACCTGTACACAGTGGTGGATAGCAGAATGTCCGACTCCACCAATTCCAGACCGCTTACAAAACAGGCGAAAGTGTATAAAATATATTTTCAATATCGGTGGGAGGGAAAGTATTTGTTCACAGAGGAAAATGGTAGTCTAATCTATTAAGGTATGTCTTCTATGCTTGAAATAGTTTTCAAGTATCAGTGTTAGTAATATTAGTCGACATTATGACAGATACAAGAAGATATCAAATGATAGACGACATTACGATCATGGATCATATACGGAGACTAAAGGGATGGAACTCAGCTGTTCAGACCGAATGCAAGTGTGCTTTCGTACATGAGCTGGTGATGCACTGTTGTCAAACTACAGTACCAAGATTCAGCCTAATTTTCTAATTAAACATGCACTTAATTACAAAATGTGTAACAGATTTTTTTAAAATTTCGTTTAATATATTCTATTGGTCCCCCCCCCCCCTTCAGTCTGCACAGTTAAATAACTTTCATTCTGTATAATTAGGTATGTCACAAGTGCAGGAGATAAATATTTAAAAAACCAAATCAAACCTTTATTAGTCTTTCAACAATGAAAGTACAAAACACCTTATCAAATATGAAATAACAGAAGTAAGAATATATTTAAATACAATAATTTTATTGTATTCAGTAGCAAACCGTGACATTTAATGACACCAGTTGTCTTTTTATATTATGGAAGAAAATGATGCTATTAAAATACACATGAATAAAGTTCCCAAAAAATGTTGTGTTTTACTCAATGACACCTAAATAGATATTATTATAATTGTACTGTTAACAATAATAAATTCTCAATTATTATTTGTCTCTATCATGAGGGCATAAAATTGAAACATAGATTTTATAGTTCACAAATGATATTACACAATAAGTACAACATGTAATTTATACATATTCCATTAATATAGTGTATTTTTCAAAAGTGCTATTATTAATAAATATCCTCATCATCAACATCCAATTCAAGCAGTAGACTTAGTGGTCTGTTGCAATTTCAATGGTCTCATGCCATCGTTTTAATGGTCTTCCAACAGATCATTGTCCAGAAGGGTGGTAATGTAGCACTAACTTTGGCCATCTTTCTGTTGGCATTCTCTCGACATGCTGTTTCCAATTAACTCTATAGATTTGAAGAAAATTTAATATATGTTGGACATTCAATTCTTCCAAAATTTCTCTATTTCGTTTTCTATCCCAAAGTGTGTATCGCGCCATTTTCCTCATGAATTTCATTTCATTGATAATTATAAGTTGAACATCTTTTTTTGCCAAAGTCCAGGCATTTCATTCTCCAAATTACCTAAGGTCCGTTATTCGGATTTTTTCTTGATTAAATAACTGAAGAACTGCAAAACAAAAGTGTAAACTAGGAAGGTATGAAGAGGAAGGTTAATTTTTGGCATTGCTGAAGACTTGGAAATTAAGTTATTCTTTTTCTTATACCAAATTTCAATTTGTGCACCTCATACAAGTGCACTGATGAGTATCATTATACACAAAAGGCTCTCTGAGGATTCCACAATCATGCTAACAACTTTTACCAAGGATTGAGAATGGAACAATGGCGGGACTGAAGATGGAGTTTTATCTTCATTCATGAACAAACAGGGGTATGATGCAAATGGCTCGTGCAAGCTCTTTGTTAAATATTTATATTTATTTTGTTCTGAGCTATTTGTTAAAATAGCTTGCGAGGAAAGATCAATAACATAAACGCACTTTCATAATTTAATCATCTCCTATTCTATATTTTGCTACTTAGTTATCAATTGGAAATAGAGGAATTTAGCAAGCTGCTTGTTAGAAACTTTATGTAGCTTAATAATGATAACTTAATACGAAAGAACAATTCCCCTTTGCCAAAGTCAAAAAATTTGCAGTGCAGAAGCTGTAAAAGGCTTCAGCATAATGAATGACATTGACATTTACAAAAGAAATAAACTTACAGTCTCCCAATTGTCCATGTTAATGAATATTAAAATTATTTTATTTATTTATTTATTTATTTATTTATTCTGGTGTAGTTAAGGCCATCAGGCCTTCTCTTCCACAACACCATGAATACAAATACAATAACAGAAATAAATAGAAAAAAAATTATCGGCATACCTATGAAACAATGGGACACAGTCCTGTTTTTTCTAACCCGATTGAGGAATCACTGCCTCGCTATTGACACTCAAGCGCGTCCCACAGCCACAGCAAACAAAATGTCAGTTTGGAACTTATTTTAAAGGTAAAAAGTTATTACTGTTATTATTATTATTATTATTATTATTATTATTACTATTATTATTATTATTATTACTATTATTATTATTACTATTATTATCATTACACTGGAAAAGGAACCACTGTTTCCTACTTCCCCTGCTCCATATCTCTCTGATGGTTGCCCCACTCTTTTCTTTTTTTGTTAAATTATTGCCAGTACATCCCTGTGAACAAAAATACATTTACATGTCAACAGCGTTATTTTCTCATCTGATGGAAGCCACGAATAGAATTTTTTCCACCTTAAAAGTCCACTGCCCTCAGCTGGATTTGAGTGCAGAGACAATGTCTAAAGTACCAAGGCTGACTGATAAAAGTCAAGTACGTTCAAAAAGTCTTTCAAAAGCAGCATAGAACTCTTAGGAAGTAGAGAGGTTTCTTTTTTGCCTTTATTTTTGTATTATATAAGGTGAGACAGAAATATCTCCCCATTTTCAACTGCACATAAAATGTAAAATATTCAAATCAAATATCAAACTGTAATATAAATTTATTCCTTATGGTATGCCATTTATTCCTTCAATTCACTTCTGCATACACTTTCAGATTCCACGTCAAGGATGTGTTCCTAGCCGCAAGACCATAAAATTGTGGATTATGTCATTTCGGAACACTCTTCAGCACTAAAACAGAAACCACCATTTTCACTTTCAAAAAGGTATGGACCAATAATCCTGAACTGTGCGATATCACACCAGACAGTGACGTTCACTATGAAGCGGTCGCATGTTGATCTCTTTCGCATTTTCCTGTGCCCAGTACCGAAAGTTCTGCTTATTTACACTTCCAGAAAAATGAAAATGAGCTTCGTCTGACATTAACAGAACAATATTGTTGGACGGGACTTCAAGAAACTATTTAGCAAATCTCAGATGATTTCCCATATCACAATCTTTAAGTTCGTGGATCATTACCATTTTGTATGGATGAAAGTTAAGATCCTGATGCAAAATTCTCCTAAGGCTGCGATTACTTAATTGCAAAGCTGTTGCATGTTTTCTCGCTGAACGTTGTGGGCTCCTTACGCATGCTTGACGCACAATTGCAATGTTATGTAGAGATCGCACTGAGCTTGGTCGTCCTGGTGGTTTCCGTTTTAGTGCTGAAGCCATATTCCGAAATGACGCAATCCACAATTTTATGGTCTTGCGGCTAGGAACACATCTTTGATGTGGAATCTGAAAGTGCGTGCGGAACTGAACTGAAGGATAAAATTGCGTACCATAAGGAATAAATTTATATTATTATTTGATATTTGACTTCAATATTTTCCATTTTATGTGCAGTTGAAATGGGGAGATATTTCTGCCTCACCTTTTAGTAACAACAATCTGCATATTCAGACACATAGAAATTGCAGGCATTCGGTATATAAATACACATGAACTATTACTTTCAGAATAGCATCGGTTTTCAGATCAGAGATTTAGATTCGAATCCCAATGTCTCTTAAGTTAAACATATGGTGCCTTCCATTATCATCACAGTGTAGAAAAGGAAAGAAACCTTGCTAAACTATTCTACATACATACGGTATGTATAGTATGAGATCTCAGCTGTAAGATGAAATATCATAAGGATTAAATATCTATTTATAACAATAATTCACATTAAAATAAGTTTTATTACTGCATTAAATGATTTAGACCTAATTGAACCATCTTATTTTCTATCTTTAAATTGTAATCAAAATAGAAAATACTGTATTAGCTGAAAATGGTCGTAGTGTATAAGGAAAAATAAGCAATTTCTCACATATTTCGGACAATAGTTATTAGAAGATTATGGTGAATGAAATATAATAGTGAACAAAAGATTGACCGAGTGAGCGGTAAAGATTTTATGATATATTAAATCAGTATCTCAACTGTTTGTGCTGTTGATTCTATATAATTCCTTTTTAACATAACTGAATTCATTTACATAAACACTAACCTCAAATATTTCGAAAAAAAATAGTAATTTTAACTTTCGAAATGAAAATTATAGAGAATTTATGTTATTTTTATGAACAATGTACAGACTGAACACATTTATAAAATTTAATCACATAGCTGGGAATTTTATTTCCCCCCTTTTCGCTTTTAAATATATATAGCTATTCAAAACATGGAGGATACATATAATAGCTCAAGAACTATTCTTACTTTGTACTTAGCCCGAAACTGTCAATAAAGACAGGAATGAAAAGATAGGACTCACACATCTGTACTTCAGAAATATAATATAATTTGTATATTATCTTGAGGTCAGATCCTAATAAAAGAGGTGCATCATTGGAGAGGCTATAAAATTACAGCAAATTCTTAAAATAGCTGTTACGGTCTAAGAAAAAGAATGTGGCACATGCTGTGGTTATTTCAGCAAGCGGATGTTAGGAGTCTGTAACACTTTATAATCTCGTATTAATATATTTTTTTATTCTAAGCAATGTGCAATAAATATAAAATTTCTAATTACACTAAATAACAGACCTAATCTATACAAATACATTTTAATTTCTTTTCTTTATGTAAACGAGAGTAGTGTATAAAATTCAGATTATTAATAGTCAATGTAAGAAATGCATACCGGTATATATATCTCCTCACCTTCCCGTAGTGCAACCTGTTTTTAACAAATGAAGTTCTGGGGATCACGTCACAGTGGTATAACTGTCCCATCAACATGCTAACCTGCCATGGCATGCATAAGTGTCCCCTAAGTGGTGAAGGGGGGATATGGTCAGTGGAGTTGTCTGACAATCCTTCCAGTTAAGTCATAGGGACCCACTAATCAAAGGCAAGTGTGGTCCTCCATACAGTTTGGGGATTATGTGTAGGTGATATAACCATCATAACATAAAAATATAATGCCTTGACTTTATTGCCAAGAACTCAAATTTAGTTAATAGCATGTTTATTACATACAAAGTTAGTGTATATGGAACTGATTTTTACACATTAAATATCAAATATTGAGATTTAGAATTTGGAACACAATTTTATTATATTCACGTTGTAAGTATGGTACTGGTAGTGACAGGAATTGGATAAAATTGACTGTTGAGAATAACAGCAGTAGAACTAGTAGTATTTTATGAACTTTCAATTGCAGAGGTTATTCAATGTCGAAATTCAATGTGAGTGACAAATGACCGACAAATTTCGTCTGGAGCCCTCTATTAGGAACAAGGTTCTTTCAAGTGCCATAATCTACAACGGGACCCAGAGCTTTACTTCCTTCCTACAGGAAGATATCAAATGTTCAAAGATAAATCTGCTTATTATGCAAGTTCAAGAATTAGAATGGGCTACACCACAGTTAAGAAGCAACTAAGGAACAATTTTGTACACTTAAAAAATCCGGTACCATACTCTTTAACTCAACTGATGACAGATTTTAATGTGTAAGAGTATAAATTCGTACAATGAGAAAGTAAACCACTTATATTACAGATAATCGTCAAACACTGAAATCATCCGAAATCACTTACACAGTAGATTTTCATTCCAATTGCTGATCCTTTTTTTCTGAAGAAGTGTGTTTCTTAAATGTCGTTGCAATTTCTTTGATGGCTGGCATACCTTCTTGCAGTAAATTTACGACCTCTGAACGATTTGTATCATCTGAACTAGTTGTTAGAAGCTTCAATACCAAATCTGAAATAATTTTAAGTAAATAAATACATGGATAAATGAATAAATAAATGAATGGATAAATGAATCACTATTTGTTAAAACAACATTCGTCGTGAAAACTAAACTTATGGGAAAGTTAAAAAAAACCACTCAAGTATTTTAGCTCTCTGTAGATCCAGTATGGATACATAAATCATGTCATTTTAACATCAATCGATTAAGTCCAACTATAAATATTGCGAATTAATGACAAACTTGAACCGCTCAAAAACTGTGACTAACATTGTTTTAACAAGTACTAAATCGAATAAATGAATGGAGTGAATAAATGAATGAATAAATCAATAAATTTCCATTAAGTAATTAATACATATAGCATGGCAAATATAACAGTAACACTAAATTTTAAATAATTTTCTACTTATAAATAATACACATTAAATGCACAATTTGTTATTGTTATTACTGTAAATATTATTATTATTATTATTATTATTATGATTATATTTAAATTGTATGTCCATATTCATATGCACGTTCATTTTATTATTATTAACCTATTAAAAATCAGTGGAAATAAAGTAGTTTTTGTGCGTGTGAGCGTGTGCGTGCATCTGAAAAGTAAATCTTAATATACGAGGTGCATCCAGAAAGTAAGTTTTCCTATTTTTTAAAAAAAAAAAGAACACACACTTTCAGGAAAACATTTATTGGCAACAGGTACAGCAATGTTTCAGCTATTTTTCAACATAGCCACCATCAGAATTGAGACACTTGTCGTATTGTGGGATCAACTTTTGTATCCCTCTGTCGTAGAACTCTGCCGCCTGTGAATGGAACCAACGTGTGACAGACGTCTTCAGCTCTTCGTCGTTGCCAAAACGCTCACCAGAGGACAGGAATTTCTTGAGGTGCAAGAAAACGTGAAAATCGCTGGGAGCAAGATCAGGACTGTAGGGTGGGTGATCAAACAACTCCCAGCCAAATTCCGTCAAAACAGCTGCTGTGCACCGAGCTGTATGTGGACGAGCATTGTCATGGAGGAGCACAACACCTGTAGTAAGCATTCCACGCCTCTTGTTTTGAATGGCACGTCGCAATTTTCACAGTGTTTCACAGTAACGGTCAGCGTTCACTGTTTCACCTCTTGGAAGGAAGTCAATGAGCAGAATGCCCTACCTGTCCCAGAACACCGTGCACATCACTTTCCGTACCGACAGCATCTGTTTGAATTTCGTCCTGACCGGAGATCCACTATGCCGCCAATGCATTGACTGCTGCTTGGTTTCCGGGGGGAAGTGCGAAATCCAAGTCTCATCACCCGTGACGATCCTGTCCAGGAACTCGTCGCCGTCATCGTGATACCATTGCAGAAATGTCAGTGCTGCTCCTAAACGTTGCATTTTGTGTTCAGGTGTCAGGTTTTTCGGCACCCACCTGGCACACACTTTTTTGAACAGCAGGTGCTTAGTGACAATCTCATGGAACAAGGATCGCGATATCTGCGGAAAATGGCTGCTCAGCTCCGTAATCGTGAAGCGACGGTTCTCCATGATGCACTGCTGCACCAGCTCAACACGATCATCATTGATGAGGGACGGTCGCCCACTGCGCTCTTCATCATGGACACTTTGACGACCTTCGGAAAACTGCCTACACCAGCAACGCACCATCTGCTTACTCATGACGTTCGGCCCATGGACCTGACAGAGCTGCCGATGAATTTCAATTGGCGCAATGCTTTGTGCATTAAAGAACTTTATCACCGACCGAACCTCGCAGGCGGCGGGAGAAGGAATAAGAGCTTCTATTTCGGACCACTGCTGCCATACTACTGCCACCAGGCGGGACCTGTCCGGCTGGCATATGATTGATACGTCATAGATCTGTTATGCATGCGCAATTGACACGGCTAATTACGTTTACTTTCAAGGGGAAAAAAATCGGGAAACTTACTTTCTGGATGTGCCTCGTACATAAAGGATAAGAATACTCCATGGGGTAATGTTAGCCAAAAATGACAAAATTCAAACTCACCATGATACCTCTGCAAGGTATTGAAAACTTCTGCAGTAACATGCGATTGTAAGTATGTTAAAATGTTGGATACGAAACGTCCAGATGCATGCAGCATTGTTTGTGTGACTGCTTGAAATAATATTAGTGATGTCAGATGTAAAACTAAAGCTGGATCCTCTGAAGCTGTCAACTGTTCCAACAGTGCTTGGCGATGTCCTAACAGCTGTGGTCTGAAACAAAGGAAATAACTTTTATTTAATTGTATATCAGAGTAATAGGTTGAATTTTGTAGTCTTAACAATAATAATTAATACAGTATGTGAACTGAAGAATATGAAATTTCTTTACCATCAAAATACTTATAACTAAACAAAATGACGATACAGTAATACTTCTACTTTCTCCAACTTAAGTACACGTTTAGATATTCTCCAAACAATGTTTTATGATTTTTACAAGAAAAACATATATAAACTGTAATATAATCTTGCAATCATGAGGACTCGAACAGTAATTATCGCAGATTCTTCTAACAAATGTTGTATTTACTCAAATAGAAAATCCGTTTTCTAGCTGAATCTTACTGACGAGAAAGAGACAAGATTTATATGTGGTGATTTTAACCCTTTGAGTGCCAATCACGATTACATCACGATTTTATAATTTTGCTAGAAGTGCCGGTCATGATCTAATCATGATATAGTTTCCATTTAGAATATACAATATTTCAGGAGAAGGATGCATTTATCTGAGTATAATAAAGAACAATTTAAACAAATTAGAAAGAGAGTTAGAACTATAATATGATAAATAATGTGTATCATAGTTATGTTATCGAGATAGACAACACTTTTAAAAATGACTCTAAAGTATTTTGGAATTATATAAAAAAAATAGGAGAACTAGCAAAAATAGCACAGCAAAGTTAATGACTAGGCAAGATCAGATTTTTGATAGTAATGATACTATTTCGGAAGCATTTGCTGATTACTTTAGTTCAGTTTACTCTGTAAACATATTACACAATCCTCTAAGAGAAAATACGGTAACACCGGATTATATTAATTATCCATTAACAACTGAGCCTGTAACTAGACAAGAATATTTGACTATTATTAAAAAGTTAAAGCCTAAAAGATCTTGTGGTCCAGATGACTTACCTTCGTATGTATTGAAAGCTTGTTTCGAAGTACTTATGTATCCTTTATGTTTGTTGTATAATTTAATTTTAAAAACAAAAACTTTTTAAAAAATGTGGAAATTAACAAAGGTTTTCCCTGTGTTTAAATCTGATGATAATAGTAAAATTGAAAATAATAGACCCATTGCAATAGCTTGTGCCTCATCCAAGGTATTTGAGCAGATTCTATATGCACGCATTTTTAATCATATTTACAATGCAACTGATATAAATCAGCATGGATTTTGCACCATAGGTCTACCACAACAAATCTAATTAACTTTATACAAAAGGCATTTAATACATTACATAATCTTAGAAATTTAGACGTGATATACCTTAATTTTTCCGAAGCGTTTGATAAAATTGACAATAAAATTTTAATTAATATACTTTCAAGTTCACTTGTGGGGTCCAGACCTGTCTTCAGACAGTTGACTAAACAATGACAACAACAACAACAGCAGCAGCAGCAACAAAGTTTTTATCCATGTAAAATTTTTATCACTCACTGCTTCAAAAATTATGTTACTCATGTCGTAATTATGCATAAACTCATAATGATAAGAAATTGTAAAATTTGATAGAGTCCAGTATTGTATGGTAACAACACCACCAGCACCAGCATCAGCACTAGCAATAATAATAATAATAATAATAATAATAATAATAATAATAATAATAATAATAATATCATCATCATCATAATTAATTCCTTGCGGAACAAAGGGCCTTAACGAAATTCCTCCAATGGACTCTATCTCTTGCCATAACTTTTATTGCTCTCCACTCAACAGTCATATGTTTCTAAAAATATTATCACTTTTTCTTTTAAAAAATTATGATCGCTAAATTATTTAAATTTGGCACTATGAATCATATTACTATTGCCTAATATTGAAATACAATTAAAGAAATAGGTACTGCAAGAAATGAGTCTCTAAATACACACCTTTCTTTCTTCTTGTCAGGTTTACGGAGAATCATGTCACAAACTCCAGGTCCCAGTGCAGTTTCAATACAATTCAGAACTTCATCCACTGAATTGTTGTTCAAGGACTTGTGCAATTTAAGCAATGATTCCTTGCTTTCATTAGGAGCATCATTTAGTATTTTCATTCTTATCTGTTAAGTAAAGTATGAAAAAAGATATTGATAACAAGTAAAAGATAGCATAAAAAGTATGATAATTAGCTAAAGGAATAATATACTTAAATTTACATTCAATAATTTCCACCAAAAGAGGAATGATAAGAGTTGCAAAATGTTTTAAGAGAGTATTTTGTAGACGTGAAGGAGTAGTCCCAGCAGCAATGTTACATAAGAGTACAACTCTTTAATTTTAACTTACACTATCAAGTTATGTCAAAAGCTTAATACATGCGGGGAATAATCCTAACTGCACAGTTGGTGTAATCATAACATAGTTGGGTTCTCATATTTTTATTGCCTTCAAATGTGGTCAACTAAGATTTCCTTGTCTGTGCTAATAAAGAATTTGACTTCTGAACTTGGGATAACTGCGAGGAAAAGTTCTCCAAATGACAGGATAGTGGACAACAACGAACAAAAGACTTTAATTTTGTTTTGTGCAGATAATTTATGACAAAGTCTTCAGTTATACTATATTTCTGAAAGAAGTTATGATAATGATTTCTACTGTCCTTAAAAAAAATATACTGTTTTTTCTAGGATTGAACCTGGAAATTTCGGATCTAATAATAAGTACAGCAACCAATCAACTGATAGAGGACAACTGTAATCGTAACTTTGCACAGTCTACATTTCACAATCAACAAATTATATTCAGTCAGCCACAATGGAATAATAATATTATATGATTGGCAAAGTCAAGGGCAGAGATGAGATGTATTAATTAAGATTTTCAAACATGTAACATTCATACCATACACATTCGAAAGAATTCAACAGTGTTTCTGTGAGAATACAAAGTGTGTACATAGTTCAGTTAGAAATTTGATGTGGTGCTCGCGAAAATGGCAGCCTTGGAGCCACAAACTTCGAAATGTGATTTTACAATATTTGTTTCAAATTGCTTCTGAATACCTCTCAGGTCAATTAACATAATATACGAGTGGTTTGAAAGCGTTCCATATAGATAGAAATATTACTAGCAAAAAAAACCTTAATGATAAGAAAATTTTGCACCTACATGTTATAAGTATATTTAAACTAAACTCAGCAATACGAGCACTGCAATATTATACACATAAAATTTAGCATCTTTCATACGATTTCAGAAGATTAAGATACATAATTACATTTTAGACTCTTCCTGTCTACTGATATTAAAAATAAAATGCAAAAATTTAACAATGAACATAATTATTACATTTATGAAAGGACATTAAGTTAATAAACGCAATATATACAGTCCACCAAAAAAATGTATACACTCTTTGTCAGACTGTATCAGAATATTGATATTGTCAAGTGATTTGAATTACGAGTATGTTGTAGTATGGTCTTTCGCTCAACAGATGTTGGTACTTTCATCATGATAGTGAGAAAACAAAATGCCTGGAGTATGCTTGATGTTCGAGCAGCAAAAATGCATTCTGAAGTGGTTTATGAGGTTTGATAATGCCGTTGAAGTGCAGCATCAGTGGAGGTCAGAGTATGAAACAGAACCCCCAACCCGCCTAACAAATAAGCACATTATTGACAAGTTTGAGGCACATGGAACAATTTGTGATATTCACAAAGGAAGATTGGGAAGACCGCATACAGCTACAAGTTCTGCTTCATCGGCTCTCGTGTTGGAAAGGTTTGTTACTTCTGCATAGAAGTCTGTTACGCAATGTGCACATGAAGTGGGGATTAGAAGTACAAGTGTATGTCGAATTCTGAAAGCTGCTAAGTTGAAAGTTTACATCCCACAATTACTGCAAGCGATTAATGATGTTGATTCTGATCGTCAAATATAATTTTGCAAATGGTATCAGCAAATGGTAACTGAAGACGAATAATTTGTGACGAAGATAGTGTAGTCTGATGAGATCCAGTTTAAACTTAATGCAACAGTGAATCGGTATAACGTGTCTACTGGGCACCAGAAAATCCGCATGTTCATGTGAATAAGGCGGTCAATCTACTAGGGGTTCATGTGTGGTATGAATTATCATTTAGGGGCTTTGTAGGACCCTTTTTCTTTGATGGTACTGTCACTGGAGAAGTGTACCTCAAAATGTTACGCAAATCAATTTTACCAGGTGTACGTGCACTTTATGGAGCTGATGATGTCTTCTACCAACAGGACAGGGTGCCACCACACTACCACCTAGCCATATGAGCTTTCCTGGATGACAATCTGTAGGGACATTGGATTGAGTTCCCGCCAGGGTCGCCAGATCTAACCCCTATGGGTTTTTACTTGTGGGGAACTGTGAAAGATCAAGTCTATCGATGTAAGTCGCGCATGCTGGAGGACCTTCATCAGGAGATTACAGTGGCATGTGCAAAGATCTCCATTGAAATTGACCACATAGCTGTTGCGACCACTCATCATTGCGTTGTGTGTCTGGCCACCAATGCCGAACATTTTGAACATCTAAAGTAACCATGTGCTTAAATGAAGACAGTACTACATGTGTGATCAGTATTTAAATGTAAAACAAACACATAAGAAACAGTTTTTGTTCTTATAGAATGTATACATTTTTTTTTGGAGGGCTCTGTATTTCAAACTTAAATAAAGATCCAATCTCGTTTAGCCTTGGCATGATTTTATATATAAAAAAAAAAGGTTATATCTTTATACTACAGAAAAAAAAAGAGCAAAGACAGTCTTTCTATGGATTTCACCATGAAGTGTACAATAAAAATTATAATATTTATTCAATAAAATAAATAAAATCTTACCTCAGGTGAAAGTTCTTTAGTTTGATCATACTGAATCATGTTCTCTTGAGCAACATATGAAAATATTTCATTAGTAATTTCAGTGCATAATGTTTTGAGAAGGTATTTAATTAACTGCTGTTGAACATCTTTGTCACTGAATTGCTTCAGTCCTTTTTCAAATAATCTAACATTTGTCACCATTGCATTTAATTTGTCCTGAAGTTCACTATGTGTCTTACGTCGATTCTGAGCTGTTGAAGCCATTGTGCTTTCAAATACAACCTGAGCTGCAGCAAGTCCAGTCTTGTTCAAGGAACTAAAAATAGACATACATACTGTATTATGTTTATAAATTATACCATGTAAAATTATTAACATTTAATATATATAAATTCCGTCACCTAATAATGACTTGTTTCATTTTTTTTTTTGGTTATAATTTGAAGCACTAATCACTTAAAAATGTTAATTAATAATCTAAATTCTTACTGTAATGTATGAATACTTACTAACATGTATTGTACATTGCTTATAGTTTCTATTGAATTAATAATTAATTTACCGTATTTTCTCGAATAACCTGTGCCTAAGCTGAGCACCACACTTTTGAAAAGGGGGGAGGGAAATTATAGAAATAAAACTTTCAACAAATGTATTCACGACCACGACAAATTAAAAAAACAAAATACATTTCAGTTAACAATAAATAAATAAATAAATTTTATCCTGGAACAGAACACATTTCAAACCCATCCTATGCGCATGCTATGCACACATGTTCGTTGTCTTGCTTAATTGGCTGTTTATACGATATCCGCAACATTAATAGTACACATCACAATTTCCATGTTCCTCTGCATCTTCGACAATTTTAAAAATATAAAACGAATAAACTATACACTTATCACTCTTGAACTTGATTCTGACGCTAATCCAAATGCCATTTAATAATGTTATGAATTGAAATATCCTCGTGAGAAAATAATGGCATTAGCTCCCTACCACCTTAGGAGTTGCCCAGGAGGAAAATCGTGCAATGTTGCCAACTTAATTTCGAATTAGCAGCACACCCGTAATTTTTACTTGTATATTTAGAAATAAAGTGCGCAGGTATTCGAGAAAATATGGTAATTGTGAGAATGATTATCTACATTGTCCAAAGAGTTCAATAAATTAAACAAATTTTCGAACTCAATTATGGGTAACTTGCAACATGATGGTGCGATACCACCATATACGACCAGATTTGTTTAACACATAGTCTCTGTTGCTCATAATTGGCTAGAAGTTAACAATTACATAGAAGGCAGTGATGTAAAAGGGCACTGAATTGCACTCAACTGATCTAGAGTGTTTGGTATTACAATAAGAATCCTTCTTCAAAGCAAATTTAGGAATCTATGTATAAAATTCTTAAATTAACTATGTTCTTTGCAGTGT
Organism: Periplaneta americana; assembly: GCF_040183065.1. Lineage (NCBI taxonomy): Eukaryota > Metazoa > Arthropoda > Insecta > Blattodea > Blattidae > Periplaneta > Periplaneta americana. The sequence goes on along the minus strand of NC_091120.1, from coordinate 94,640,902 downwards.
GATAATCTGAATCTTTGACCTGCAAATGTGAAGGGTCGATCTATTATTAGATTTCTGAAATAAAATCCGTTTTTGTAGGTCCTGTGTATCAAACAAATTCTGTTGTCATTTCTACTGAAATTGTGAGACCATTTCTTCTTTTAGAGTACTATCAAGCACCAGTTCTTGCATGATTTTGACTAACATATGTCTTGTCTATATATAAAGTAGGACAACGATTTCCAGTTCCAATATAATTATTATCTTTATCACTTAAACAGAGTATAGGCCTACTTACGGATGAAGGTAATTTGCAATTTCTGTTATGAGTTCGCTGAAGTCATCTTCTTGCAAAAATTCATCTGTAATTAGTACTTCTTTGATATCTTCAATATTTAACATCTCCAATTTATTAACACCACTTTTTGATGCCTTTCCACCAGAAGAAGTTACCTCTTCATCAGAATCTCCTGCTGTTACTTTACCACGTTGATATTTCTTCTTTGTTGATTTTGTTTTAGTTTCTCGACCCTATTCAGAGTAACATGAATTATTATGTGTTGTAACAAATACTTATATGTTGTCATACTAATTACTAACTATAATATTCCCAAAGGATATATCACACTACTCTAAACCTAAAGCAAAAATACATTGAATAATTTATGTTTATTTACGAAAGCTTCACATCTGAAAACTTAGCTTCATAACAGAGGAAAGGTACTTCAAATTTCCATGTGGTGAAATATATGATGCTTACTTTACACTTAGACGAAGTTTTAGAACTATGTGGCAGTTGCATTATTAATTACGCCATCTTCAAAAAGGCTGTACTCATTAAGTTTAAAATGCATGCAAACTTTTAAACACATTTTTCCGTACTTGCATTCACATTGTTAAGGATTACTGCATATTCTTTCAAGTATACTTAACAAAGTTATGTTGACAACAGAAAAAAAAAATTAATAAAAAAATAAAATGTGTGGATGCATTCTGTAAATTTTATAAATTAGAATATGAATAAGTTTAATTGCTTCCCTATTTTTACAAGATATAACAAAAAATGTGAGAACATATACAGTTTCTAAAGATGTCAAAGGTACTATAAACATTTCAGATATGATGCTTACAATTTGAGGGAGATGAAACATTTTGAAACTATGCAAATTAATTTTTGTGAAATTTAAATAACTCTTAAATTAAATTACTGAACCTATAAACCTGAAATTTAAACACATCATTACTGATAATAGGAGTATGTATACAAAACATATATATATATAAAATAAAATTAATTTCACCCATCGCCACCCTTAAAATTAATTGTAAAAAATGGATGAAAACAACACTATAATATTTTTCAACATACTTCACTAAACAAAATACAGTGAAATCTCAAAATAACGTACTTCAGTATAACATATTTTTCAGTTTAACGTTGTTGTTGTTGTTTTCTAATGCCAGGCGTTTGACAATAAAGTCATTTGACCTCTTGCACTCCAATATTTTTCAAAGATATTATCGTGGCCAGCCACTGAAGCACAGATTTTGAGGTGTTCCGAATCCATTTCTTGGTTTGAGTTGCACAATGGGCAGTTAGGGGACTGATATATTCCAATTCTATGCAGGTGTTTGGCCAAACAATCATGGCCTGTTGCCAATCTAAATGCAGCTACAGACGATTTTCGTGGTAAATCGGGAATTAACTGTGGATTTTGATGCAGAGAGTTCCATTTTTTCCCTTGGGATTGTGTTATCAAATTTTGTTTGTTGAAGTCTAAGTATGTAGATTTAATAAATCTCTTCAAAGAGTAATACGTAGATTTAGTAACAGGTCTGTAAGTAGCAGTGCTGCCCTTCTTTGCTAAAGCATCCGCATTCTCGTTTCCCAGGATTCCACAATGGGATGGTATCCATTGGAAAACAATTCTTTTATTGAGCGATATTAATTGAGAGAGCATTTTAGTTATTTCTGCTGTTTGAGATGAAAGTGTGTGTTTAGAGACTATTGATAGAATAGCTGCTTTGGAGTCTGACAATATAACTGCATTTTTAAATTTAATGATGTGGCATAGAAGATTCCTGAGACATTCACTTATTGCAATGATCTCTCCATCAAAACTTGTTGTTCCATACCCAAGAGATCTATAAAGAGAGAAGAGACAGCACATAACACCTGCACCGGCACCTTGTTCTCTGGAGATCAAGGATCCATCAGTGTATAAATGAAGCCAGTTTTGTGGAGTGTACCTAATATTAATTGTCTCTAAAGACAATTGTTTTAGTATTTCAGTATTTACTTCTGATTTTAGTATTTCTTCTGTTAAATTTAGATTATATTCTATATTTAATAGAGTTAAAGGGGCTGGTTTAATTTGTAAGTTTTCTTTTAAATTCGGGATATTGATTTTCTGTTTTAATTCTTGAACAATGGATATGAAACTTTTTTGAGTTTTCAATCTACAGAGAGGACTGTATGAATGCCAATTGTTTCCTGGTAATCTGATAAGTTTTTCATATTGAATCAGTGCTTTTTCTTCTATTGTCATTTTGATACTGTTAATATTAGTGAGGAATCTCACAGAATCTATTGGAGTTGTTTTGATTCCACTAGTAATGAGTCTGAGAGCTTGGTTTTGAACATATTCTATGTCGTTTATGAAAGGTGAAGTAATTAAAATTTCTCTGCAGTATGTCAGCACTGGCTGTATAAACATTTTGTATGTAGTGTTCAAAGTATTCCTAGAGCATCCCCATTTCTTTCCTGCTAGTCTTTTTAGAAGGGAGAATCTTTTACGAGCTTTTTCAGAAATGTATTTCAAATGGTTGCTCCATGTTAACTTATTATCGAAAATAACTCCAAGATATTTGGATTCATAAGTCCTAGGAAGGTGTTGGCCATTGTATTGGATATTGAATTCTCTTTCTTTTTTACCAAGTGAAAATATTTGGTAGTTACTTTTGCTTAAATTAAGTGTCATCAAATTTGATGTATTCCATTCATGTAGTTGATTTAGAGCTTTAAGAGCAGAATTTTGAATTTTGTCTCTATGTCTGTAAGATCCGGAAGTCCACAAAACTATATCATCTGCAAATAGTGCTGTTTTCATGTTTGATTCCTCTAATAGGGAGGGTAAGTCATTTATATAAATATTGAATAAAGTTGTGCTGAGGACAGCGCCCCGAGGTAGACCTTGATATGTTTGTCTGTAACTAGAAAGTGAGTTATTGAATTTAGTGGCAATGAATCTTTGACTAAGGAATTCTGATATCCATCTGAACATATTGCTGGAGATACCTAATTTCTGGAGTTTTAGTAATAATTTATTTCTCCAAACAGAGTCATATGCTAACTGAAAGTCAATAAATATTGCCAAGGTATCTTCTTTCTTGTTAAAACTGTCTTTTATTTCTTTGCCGAGGCGTATGACTTGTTCATTGGTAGAGTGTAGTTGTCGAAAGCCGGCTTGTCTCGGTGATAAAAGATTTTGGGATTCTAAATACCAAGTTAATCTGTTGGAGATCATCGACTCCATGGTTTTTGCTATCATGCTTAATAGTGCTATTGGTCGATAACTATTAACATCATGAGCAGGTTTCCCTTTTTTGTGAATTGGTACAATGATTGCTTTTTTTCCAAGCTGCAGGAATTGAGGTGTTCCATGATAAATTGAAAATGGATAAAAGTACAGACTTGGCTTTTTCCCCCAGATGTTTAAAAAATTCGGAATTAATGTTGTCGGGGCCATGAGATTTCTTGGTTTTTAAATTTTGTATAGCTAGAGTTAATTCTTTGGAAGTAAAATTTTAATTAAATATTTCAGGTTTTGTACTAGTAATATTGTTTTTATTATTTTTATGTAATTCTCTTTTGATAAATTTGTCAGTTTTTTTGATATTGGGATGTAATCTGTGAGAGTTTGAGTAGTGTTTATTAAATGCGTTTGCTATATCTGTACTATCTGTTAGTGTTTTGTTATTATGAATAATAGGTTGGCTAGTATTTTCCTGTGTATTGGAAATATTCTTCAGAAATTTATATGTTTTAGCGCTATCGGTTCTGTAATTAATATTTTCAATAAATTTATTGAAACTGTTCTTTTTTGCTGCTATGATTGCTTTTTTAAGAATGGCAGTCTTCTTCCTCCAATCTTGAGTATTTTCTGGTGTTTTGCTATGTTCTGCTTTGGTTCTTGCTTTATCTCTATCTTGTTTCAATAAATTCAGGTTTTCTGTCCAGAATGGGGTGTATTTTTTTGGTTTGCCTCGTGGAATGTGCTTTTTTGCAATTTTAAGAAGAGATTCACAGAAATATTTGTTCAATCTATCTGAGTTTGTATTTTCCATTAGTGCTGTGTTGACCTTGAGGTGTTCGTCGAGTTCTGTTGTAAATAGTTTCCAATTCGCTTTCTTAAAGTTCCATGTTGTTTTGTTATTGTAGGGTTCTGTTCTTCGGTTTTGGTGGAGATGGATAGAAGCAATGATGACTCTATGGCCAGATCCAGGATCTTCAATTATTTTTTTCTTGGTTTCGTGATGGATATCTGATGTTACTAGTAATAAGTCTGGATTTGTACCAGAACCAGAATAATGAATGAAAGTAGGGGGATCTTCTTTTCTGTAGACAAGTTCTGCAGTTGTAGTATTTAGGAGGTCCATGATCATTTTTCCAGGTTGGTTTACATTATCGTAGCCCCAAAGTTGGGAGTGGGCGTTAAAGTCACCAATTATGATAGTTTTAGGTTGTATATCAAACAAAGTTAGATCAAGGGGATTATTAGGTGGGTTATAGGCACTGTAGATTTTGAAATGTTGTTGATTTTTCCATACTTCAATTTTTATTAGTTCTAATTTGTCTTGATTATCCATTCTTTTATGATTTGAAAATTTGTAATTAATTTCTTTGATGTACCTACGAGAATTCCACTACTAATCTCTCTACCTTTGGGTAACAGTTTCATATTAAAACCTTTAAAATTAAAATATTTTAATTGGTCAGCATTAAGGTTAGCTTCTTGAATAAGGAAGATATCTATATTATTATCTGACATTATATTGGCTAGTTCAGTCTTCTTGGCTGATGTTATACCACCGGCATTCCATTGTAAGATGTTTAGTTGATTCTGTACCATGAAAGTAGTCCCCGCCCGGAGATCCGATTGGGGAACTATTTTACCTCCGGATAATTTTAGCTTAATGGTACTCATTTCATATTGGAGCGGTTAAATGGCAAGTTCTAGCTGATTTAAGTGAACACCATTTTTTAACGTTTTGGTGGCTACTTCATTCACACACAACCCCCAGAATGTCTGGAGGACCACACCTGCTGTTGGTCAATGGGTCCATTGGACCTAGCTGGGAGATCTTGTTGATCACCAGCTTTCCCTCCTTAAGCCACTGGAGGTCGATTTTAGTGCCATAGCAGGTCAGCACTAGGAACAGAAAATCAGAAAGAGGGGAAGTGAAATGAACCCCTAGGCCTCGAATGCACTAATGCCGTCGGGATCGAAGAAAGTAAGAGTTCAGTCAGAGGACTGGATAGGAAAGGGTAAAGAGGGAATTAGGTATTGGATAGAGGAAAATTATACCAAATTCAGTCATTAACTCATCAAGCTGACCAGTGCTAATGGATGAGTAGCCCCTCCCTTTAGTTCAGCTCGTAAAATTATGCTTACTAACAGCTGCACCACGGGAAGGTAGGGATGGGACATTGGGTATTTGTCCAGGTTGGTTCCTTAAAGCCTTCAATGGGAAGGATTAATAGCTCTCCCCCCTGTATCCGACAGATACCCTTTTGCACCCAGGGTGAAAATGTTCCCGAAAGAATTCTGATGTGTTTGACAGAAGTAGGACAATTTGTGGATAATGAACTACTCAAGAAACACTTCAAACAAAATAAGTGATTACTTCAGGTCATCCTAATTCTTACTTTAAGGAAGTTTTTATGTATTTTTTATTTCTTAAAACTGTTAGTGTTAAGTATTTTATTGTAAAGTTTAATAACTCTTTAAAGTGTACTTGTGTGTTTGAATTTGTTTTGTGACACAAAAACTGTAATCACAACTGGTAACAGTAGGTGAAAAGCATAGTTTTCAGAATAAAGTACTTTTAACTATAAAGTATAAAAAATTTGATTTTCTGATGTTATACATGTGATAACTCACTCACTCACTCACTCCTTGATACATGTTTCTGGCCTAAGTCAACTACAAGAAATCTGTGTTGTCAAGACTCAAACAGGAAAATGAAATCACAATATCTGCGATAATAATTAGTAGGGGGTGGATGTTGTTGAAAAGTAATCTTCTTATTTTTAACATTAGGATGATGCCTATTAATATGGAAATCCTTTCTGTTAATATCAATGTAAAAAATTAATTTCTTATGTTGCATTTTTCATTTTTTGATGTTTTTGAACTAATAGGTTATTTTTATATTTTTTCCGCATTTTTTGGTCATTTTTTAATACTTTGAAGATCTTTTAGATCATTTGGAATGCATTTTACCTTCTTCTTTATAGACAGGCCTGTTAAATCTTTTTCTAAGCAAATAGATCAGTAATAATTACCTATTAAATAAGTGAATAACAGTGAAGTTTGAATTTTATAATTTGAAACAAACTCTAAAGTCCATCCCTCATTCCACTGAAGGCTTCACTTCACACTATATAAAATGCTTCACAACAGCTTAGTTTAAGTGAGGGCTTTGACCACTACTGTTCTTTTGTCGGTATAAGGGTGTCTTTAGAATTTATGTTTGGAAGGAGGAAACTTTCACCATTTCCTGGACAATAGGACATTGTGTCCCCAATATGGTTTGGAAGGGATCTATTGTAATAGACAGTATTTTAACAGAAAGATTGCAGAAATGCATGCTGCGCCCACAATTTGTTTTGTCATTCACACTTCCACAAAAGTCTGGTAACAAAAGTGAAAAGCAGGAGGAGGAGGAGACAGAGAATGAAGGCACTGACATGGACCATCTCTGACTGAAACATATTGTAAACCCTCATTAAAATCTATAGTTTTTCCTTGAAATCTTCATTTTGTTGCGTGCCCTTTTCCTTTATCTTGGTGAAATTTCAGGAAGTTGCCTCCTCTCTCCGAGTTTGGAGGGCAGTTATTGAAACAAGGTGACTAATTTTTAAGAAGTTGTGGTGCGAGTACTTTGAATAATATTTAAATTTAATTTTCTTTTAATTTTATGTCATTTTTCCATTACTTTAAGAGCATTTTATTGATCATTTTAAGTAGATTTTTAGGTCATCAACATCTGCCACCTACTAAATAGTATCGTGCGAATTTTCATTTCGTTCCTACATTTACTACGAGATATTATCACCATCAGTCAGATGCCAGAGACAAAACACCTAGACTCAAATGTTAGGAACAGTACAGGGAGAACTAAAAGGCCGCCATTGTAATTTTTGTCAACACATTCGATTAATGTGGTAGGTTCTTTTACATGCTGCAAATTAAGCAACATGGAACCCACAGTTTTACTTCCCTCCCAGAGGAAGTCGTACTATAGAGTTCCTTGCCCAAAAAATCTATTGCCCTCCATTGGGTTTTTGAACCCATGAACCTCGGATCCAAAGTCTATTGTCATATATGTTAGACCACAGAGGATGACATATACGTGACTTCTTCAGATATATACTTTTATTGAGCTTTTAAATACACTTAAAAAAGAAGATTTTTTAAATTACCAGTACAGCTTTTAATAATGATGTATTGTATATATAATTCCGTAACAATGTAGTGTATGTTTAGGTACCTGTGTTCCTCCACCACCTTTTCCTCCAGTAGCCTTTTTACGTCTTTCCTCTCTACGATCAGCTTTTGAACTGGGTTCATCTTGTTCTGTAAGACTTCTGTTATTTTGCAACTTGCTCTCAGCTTGAGCTGAAAGATATACTCCTGAAGAGACAATCTGCAAGGAAGTACATGCATGTTCAGTGAAATTAAATATTGGCTCCATGTCACCAGGTTTTTTTTCTGAGGTGTGTGAGGTGTGACAGCCATGGAGGGCCAAGGCCACCAGTCAACTGCTGACCTCAAATCCACAGGCCTTAGCAAAGGTGAATAAAGCATCATGTGTCTCACACAAAAACATGTCTCAAAAATGGATATAGATATATGTGAAGGTCCAATAAAGAACAATGTATTGTAGAAGAACACAATTTATACTTATGCAATTGCATTCTTCATAACTTGATCCGTAAGTGTATCCTATTCCAAAGTTTTGAATATGCTTAATGAAAAAAAAAAAAAAAAAAAAAAAAAAAAAAAAAATCCTCTAATTCAAACAGCAATATGCTAATAACAAGCAAAAATACTAATAACTTTCAAATTGAACTCAATACAGTACTTGGCTGCATGAGTTCTTCTTTTAAAGTAAAGAAACTGGCAACCGGTATAGATAAGTGAAATGGAATCAAGTTTCTGACATACAGGCTGCAGACAAGATATTATATGGAGGAAATAATGGCAAGATTTTAAAACAAACTGTAAGTACTAAGTTTTTAGGTCCTAAAACTGACAATCACTTAAACTAGAAGGAACATATTGAATATGATAAGCAAAAACTTTATTCAGCCTGTTATGCAATTAGTTCAATGAAATATTTTGCTGCCATCTATACACTAAAGTTAATATATTTTGCTCATTTTCATTATATTGTGAAATATGGTTTGATTTTTTGTGGTGAACTCCTCTGACAGTAAAAACATTTAAATTAGTAAAAGAAAAGTATTTGTTTGACAGCTGGTGCATATTAAACAGATTCTGGTATACAATAATTATTTCTGAACTATCAAATACAGACCCTTCCCTGCGAATATGTACTTTTATTAATGATGTCCTATATAGATAATGAAGGTAAATTTTTCAAGGAATAAAAAAATTCAAAACATGAATATTGATGGCCTAGATCTAATATCATGTATGTGATTTCTTCAAAATTTTCTTACTGATTATTGTGCTTTTCAGTGGTTCAAATAGACATAATACATAAATAATAAACAGTTTTATGTCTCTCCTGAAAATTTTGAAAAAATCACATAAGTGGTATTAGATCTAGGCCATCAATATACGACATGAAAATGATCTTCGTAAGCTATCAGTTTTCCTAATGTAGGTATTCTCAGAAAGGTATACAATTATGAATGCATGAAGGTTATTAATTCTATACGCTTACTAATTATAGACAATAAATTTAAATATGCTCTCAAAAACTATGGTCAAAGCTCTTCACTCTGTAAGACAGAGGTAACCTTCTTATATTTCATGAAAGCACATTGGAAGCATGCTAGTAGAGCTTCATGCTTTCAGGACCTTGACACTAGAATGAGATGGTGTGATTGACACCATGATCTGACTCGGGAAAGATACTCAATTTGATAGGAGGCTGAGTGGAACTCAGGGAAGTTTCTGGCAAAGACAAAAATCCTACTATAGGTATCCTACAAACAAAACTCAGCTCGGACTTCTCGTGGAGCACATGCTATACCCCTCTTATCCCCTCTGCAGTAGGCGTGAGAGCATGCTGGGAACGGGAGCATATGTCATCTGCGCGAGACAGTCACGCCCGCTGGTTTCTGCGCACTGAGTTTTTCTTGTTAGATGCCTATACCAACCACGACCTATGAATTTTTATTATTTAGGCCGCAGTTTTCTTTTTAGGAACAATATTTGAATATAATAATTAATAATAATAATTTATTTATTTAATCTGGCAGAGCTAAGGCTAGTAGGCCTTCTCTTCCGACCAGCCAGACTCATATGCATATTATATGCTATAAATGTGTATAATTTACTATGTACCTAGATTTTAAGTTCTCATTTGTTATTGTGACTTGTTCCATATTCAGTTGGTCTTGGACACATGTACCTGAATTCATAAAAAAATGTAATAAATAAACTAATCAAAACTGGTAATAACGATAGTAGAAAATAGTTTACATACTTCTTCAGCTTTCTTCTGAATAATGGCATCAAATGGCTTTGCAAGTTTCTGCATGAACTGTTCTGTAAGTACCATACTATTACAAAATATGTGCACATTTTGATTCGGAGATTTATTCTTGAAGTTCTTCAGAACTTCTGTTAAAATTTCTTCGGCATCTTCTGGTTCAAACAATGATGGTAGTAAAGGCTGAAAAAATATACAGAAAAATAACATTGTTAAAATTACACAAAATATACAAGTAATGGTTTGGTGGCCTGTAGTAATTCAAATTTTAACACTGCTCCAGACACCTTTAAACTTTTTTTTTACTCGGGAACTCAATTAATACTACATACCAAAAATATTAAATTTGATCATTTTTTTCTAAAGTAAATGTACTGTGGAAAAAAATCTGCAATCATGATACACGATAATTAAATTGAAGTTCCAAATACAAATATGCACGCATAAACACAAATTAATTATGACAAAAAGAAAATTATAAAAAATTTACTGGTAAAAGTTGATAAAAGGATTGTCAGCAGTAGATTTACAGAAAAATGGCTGAATAACAATCATAAGAGTGTCAAAAATACATTTATAAAGAGATTTCATATACTACATACATAATTACTATAAAATAATCATAACAGAATAAGAAATTAAATTTAACTGCCATGGTAGTTCAGTGGCTAGAGTGCTGGGCTTATAAGCCAGGAGGCCGGGGTTCAAATCCTGAATTTATAACTTGTGTTGGCAAGCCAGTGGTCCAGGCAACAGTGATTTTCTCCAGGTACTCCAGTTCCCCTGTGGCATTTCAAAATTCTCATCATCATCCATTACGAATGTAATGTGGACCACAACCTGTAGTGCACTCTGGATAGTCTCTGATGAAGAACTAAGTGATTTATGCTTCTCAGCATTAGCGAGTGAGAAAGTCGGAATGAATAACAACAAGTTAAGAGCCTCCTATTGGGAGGGGAGAGAGTCGTTTCAGGTGTAAAATTTATATGTAAAGTAGTCTTTATAAAACAAAGAATTTCTCATTAAAAGAAATTCATTCTGAGTCACGAAAATTACTACTATTTTTTAGTTCATGAAAATAATTAATGACATATTTCATAAACAGAGCAGTAACTAATTTTAACAAGAAATAATTTACTACAGTTTCTGATCATAATGTAAACTTCATAAGATATTGAAATTCAATAAAATTATGTAAGTTAACCCCTTACCGCATGGGACAGTCTTGCACACACTGGTTTAATATTCAAATAACTTAAATAGTTCTTTCTTTCTCAACTGATGTCACATATGGTCAAATCCAATTCTTGACAGTGTGTCATATCTGTTCCAGTATGCAGTTTGAAATATTATATGCTCATATTATAAATTATATGAATATAAAACCGATATGTGCCATATCTGTCCCAGAATGCAGTAAGGGGTTAATTAATCTGTTATTTAACAATGCTACTGAAACCAGAAACAGAACTGGTGAAAGATGATATGAAGACAATACAGTGGCAAACTCAGATTTGTTGAAGTTTTTTTAGTTGGTTATTTAACTATGCTGCATCAACTACTACGTTATTTAGAATCGATGAGATTGGTCATAGCGAGATGGTATTTGGTGAGATGAGGCCAAGGGTTCGCCATAGATTACCTGGCATTCACCTTACGGTTGGGGAAAACCTCGGAAAAAACCTAACCAGGTAATAATCAGCCCAAGCGGAAATCAAACCCGCGCCTGAGCACAACTTCAAACCAGCAGGCAAATGCCTTAACCGACTGAGCCACGCCAGTGGCTTGTTGAAATAATCGAAGTGTCTCACAACTGTCATATATACAGCGAAGCCTTGATTATTGTGATAAATTGAAGCACAAAACTGCGAGAGTTATAGAAACAATGATAAATTGGTCATTTAAACCCATGTTATAATGATAATTTGGTCTGAAAATAATACCTAGCCATGATAATTTTTTTCACTGAAAATAAAACCTAATTTCTTTCTATTTATAGCTTTGAAGAGAATTATGTATTTAAAAAAAATCATCCCTTTATATTATCACGTTGATTTAATTTAATAAAAAATTATTAAATTCATTACATTTCTTATAAGGCCTTGAGAGACATGCTTAATAAACGCTGTAAAATTCAATAATCAAATGACATGTTTCAATGCCACATCAAGTTTCTTTACCAGCTTTGATGTGAAAAAACAGATGACACATTTTTAAATGTCTACATAATAAAGACAGTGTAGATAGAAAACTAGACACTTGGGCACTGACTGGATGTGTAATACTATGCAAATGTAGTCTTCCAGTAGAAATGTACGAGTAAGAGTACATGATCCAGCAGAAACAATGAATAGTAGAGTTTTGGTGATAATCAATAGCAAACAATTATTGTTAGTAGAAACGACGACAGTCAAAGATGACGAAAATCAAAACTCCATTACACAACAAGTTTTGTGCAAGCTGTCAAATGGCTAAGCCAGATTTAGACCATAATTTCATAATGAAATTAATTATTGCTCGAGATATTGTTTAATAGATAACAATAAAATTCATCACAATTCAAGAAAAGCTTGTGGAACTTACCATAACATCTACCATGGATCCCGTGGAAATAGCTTCTTCTACAGCTGCTTCTATCTGATCAAATATTTGTGGTCCTACAGCACATGATGGCAGTAACAAAAGCTTTTCGTTTGGAAAATGTTTTCGAACAAATAGCTGTGGATCAGAGATACCCAGTCGACTCAAGGCATCATACTCTGGAATAATAATAATAATAATAATAATAATAATAATAATAATAATAATAAACATCCAAGTTAAAATTCTAATGCATAAGTTTAATTATTTGTATTCCACTTGTATCAATTTGCACTTGATTTCTGGTTCTGTTATATGTAATTAAAATAATTTTATAATCTGTAAACTTAGAATAGGTAATATGAATGTAATACAGTAGAATCCCTCTTATTCGGCACCAAAGGAACCAGGCTAGTTCTGGATACGAGATTTTTCCGGATAATTGAATAAATACCATTATATACAAAAAAAAAAAAAGTTCGATTTCATGGTGCCAAATGTTGAAAATGCAGCCATGTGAAGCTTATTTCTCTATCACTTGCTCTAACTGAATAAACATAAAAACTGTATGTATGGATTTTCCTTATTAAAACACATCACACAACATAAGTAATATACTAATTTTAGATTCGAATATTCAGTGAAATTTAAAGTTTATGCGAACTTCCTAATGTGACAACACTGACAGTCCAAACATAATTAAATAAACATAAAAACTGTGTGAATTTTCTTTATTAAAACACATCACACAACACAAATAATATACTAATTTTAGGTTTGAATATTCAGTGAAAATGAAAGTTGTGCAAACTTCCTAATGTGGCAAAACTGATGGCCCAGACTGTGGCAATGTGGCAGATTTAAACATTTTTTTTTGCCCAGCCAAAAATGCTGTTGTTTTGGTATATTGGCGGTTATATGGGTGTCAGTTACGAGGGATTTTACTGTAACTTACTACCAAACTGTATCTCATTCGTTTTAATTTCTACCTGACTTGTGTTCTTACTCTGTAATTTACTATGTAGTAAGATGCCAGATATGTAAGGGATTAAATTCCAATAAAGCCACTTGTAACAACAACATATTTATTTATTTATTTATTTATTTATATGAATAAAAGAGTTTGTTAGTGAAATTTTATGACGAGATTGTCTATAAGATAGGTCTCTACAGCATTTAAATGCTAAACATTTCAAAGTAAGTGTATTAACAGAATATGAGAAGAATCATTTCAATCATGTTACTACCAAATTCTTTTTCAGCTGACAGTGATAGTAGTGTGTAAACATAAAACAACAAAATTAAATTTTCAGAACATTAATTAATCTTTTTAAATTGATGACCATACATACCCAGATAACCATTCTGCTTATAGAAGCTGTTCACCCAGTCATTCTGCGACTTGGAATATATAGTGGGAATGTACATACTGCCTCCACTTTGTTGTTTTCCTGTTATAACACCTGGGACTTGTTTCATCTCCATCAGGTTATCGATGATAGCTGAAGCACAACATGTAACATATGAACAAGTTATTATTATAACAATTTCTTAGGAAGTGAAGGCAAGTTCCTTCTGTATACAGTAGAACAGCACAAGAAAATAAAAACTGTATTATTTAATGAACTCATTGTGTATATTTGTGCTTCTGTTCATATGCGCAATGCATGAAAAGCACATATTTTCTTATTATACGAGTATATTTTAATAAGTAACATATATATTCTAACTTCTTAGTGTATGTTAAAAAAAAATGTGCTGTCCATGTCCTTTCTTCATATCCTCCCCAGGATAATAATTTTGATTTATTTAAGGTTTATACTTTCTGATTATGCAAGATACCTACAGAAAAAAAACTGCAGCAATAAAAATAATCAACATGTTTCTTGCATATCTATGCAGAAAAAGGAAAAAGTAGAGCTTTTATGTTTCTCTGAAGAAAAAGAAGAAGAAGAAGAAGAAGAAGAAGAAGAAGACGAAGAAGAAGAAGAAGAAGAAGAAGAAGAAGACGAAGAAGAAGAAGAAGAAGAAGAAGAAGAAGAAGAAGAAGAAGAAGAAGAAGAAGAAGAAGGTTGAATGGCTGTTCTCTATATTCAAAATGAATGAAAAAAGGGCAGATGATGATGACGAAGAAGAGGCATGTAAAACAGTGATTGGTACTTTTATAATCTCGAGTACATGAAATTGCACCTCATCATTGAGAAAGACATCATACTTTTCATCATACACTCACACTCCTTCAATACTCTCAAAAACACAGTGAAAACCAGACAGTCGTCACTGATTGATTGTATGCAAAAGTTGTTACTTCTATTTTACTAAACTATCATGGGTTTAATTGACTTCGAATTCTTAAAGAAAAAATCTTAATTTGCGAACATATACATTTGTCACGTAGTATACTGCCATCTATTTTAGCTATGTTTGGTTTAACTTACATAATACGAATCATTATATTCAAATCAAAAATATTTTTTTTAAGTTTGTTATTTAACGACGCTGTATCAACTACTAGGTTATTTAGCCTCGATGGAATTAGTGATAGCGAGATGATATTTGGCGAGATGAGGCCGAGGATTCGCCATAGATTACATGACATTTTTTTATGGTTGGGGAAAACCTTGGAAAAACCCCAACCAAGTAATCAACCCAAGCGGGAATCGAACCTGTGCCCAAGCGCAACTCCTGATCGGCAAGCACCTTAGTTGACTGAGTTACGCTGATGGCTCAAAAAGTGAAACATGGAGAATGAGACATCGCTTAATGGACGAACATATTGCAATCAAAAACGATATCTTATGAAAAAATAATCTATGTATTAATATCTAATAAAAATTTATATATTCAATAGAAATAACTACATATTGAGCACTAAAAACTGACAAATGCATGTCAAATTCGCACTATACTGTCCTCTTTAGCAGAATTAACTTCTGTCTAAGTTTACTGTCCGTCATTATATAGAAACCGCACTATAGTGTCCTCTTTAACAGAATTGACTTCTGTCTAAGTTTTTACTGACCGTCATTATATACGAAACCGAATGTTCACTCCTCCTACGAAATTCTTCTTGTGTTATTTGTATCATTGCGCTATTACAATTTTTGTCCATTCTTAGTAAATAATTATACTAAGAAGTTATTCTGTCATTAGTATTATCCAC
This sequence comes from Periplaneta americana, assembly GCF_040183065.1. Lineage (NCBI taxonomy): Eukaryota > Metazoa > Arthropoda > Insecta > Blattodea > Blattidae > Periplaneta > Periplaneta americana. Next base: position 94,625,208 of record NC_091120.1, on the reverse strand, counting down.
ATTCATTACATTACTTGCAACAGTACAAAAAAAAATTGAATGTGGTTTGGTTTCACCCTAAAAGACAGAAGAATAATCTAAAGACAAGAAAATAGAGTAAATACATAGAGAATTGACAGGATCCGATCTTCTGAAGATTCAGCTATTGACTGATTATAAAGCAAAGTATAAATTAATGTCAAGAAGAAAATATTATTATCCGATATTTTTTTCAAAATCATAGATAGATTTTATATTTGTGTAAATAACTGAAGTAAAGTTCAGAAAGTAGATTTTTAGATATTCCACTGGTCCAGGAAATATTAAACAGTTCAGACTATATACAGGTTCCGTCATCAGGGCAGATAGATGACCTGAGGTATCACATACTCTGTTGGCTAGTTATGCCTGACCACTCCAAACGACTGAGCTCAGTAACCCTTCAGGTCGTACCTATTTGTCCAGATGATGGAATCTTTATGTAGTTTCAATACATTAAAATGTATGTTCCAGGACATGGCAGAATACCCAAAAGTTTACATTTGAACATGAATGAACATTTATGTAAAAACCTGAAAACTCATATGAAGAAAGACTCAGCATTTGAAGTGAGTACTGCTGCTGACTATACAAAGGAAGAAGAAAAAGCTAATAATGATAACATGAGCTCTGTAATGATAACACAGACACTGTCATAGTAAACATACCTCCAACAATATTTCCTCACTGAAAACATTGTTTCTAGCAATGTAATTTGAGAAAATATATCCAACTATACTACATTATATTTTGATTGCCAAAGTTGTATTAAACTTACAATAAAATAGCCTTTCTTCAACTCCACATTGACTAAGTAATGTAGCAATTGATATTGGTCGCATAACAGCAGCCAAAGCTCCTCTAATGCATGCTCGATTTCGAGCCACATATGATTCAGTAAAGAAGACCTGAGGATCAGTCTTATCTTGCTTCCCGTGAATGGTCTTACCAAGCTGCTTCTCAACCACCTGAACATTGTAACATCACATTGCATTATACTGCCTGTGTAAATTTATTAAATAATTTCGTTAAGCAATATTATTCTTTTGCCATTACTTTTCTTCAATTGTTATTTCTCACTTATATCCATAAAAAATGTTAATGGGTAGACCAGGGTAATTGTAAACAGGGGGTAATTGTAAACAAATGCTGTGAGAAATACAAAACTGTCAATATAAAAATTTTAATTCGGAGAATATTTAAATTAATATGTTGGCTAACCTACAAAGCACTTTGGCGCCAAATAGGAGTAACTGCTTAGTTGTGAACGAATGTTTTGTAAGAGTCTACAAAAAAGTTGAGAAAGAATTTTGCTTCACCTTCATTTTTGGCATTGTAAGTAAACGTATAGTACTATTTTTTAAGAATATGTTGTTTTTATGAGTAATATATAGTACTCAGTTAACATTTATTACAATGGTTTTGAGATCTCCCATAACTCAGTTCATTAAATTATGACGTGTTTACATTTGCCCCATAGTTTTAATTGTTTGGGGTAATTGTAAACATGTTTTACTATGGTTACATTTCGTACTTTTCAGTAATCAAAGAAATCCCCACCCAACTACACTGTAGAGAATTTAGAGAGGGTTGTCACAGATGTGAAAAATAGTAACTATAGTTATCATGAAGCTCAGGAGAGGTACGAAGTTCCTATATCCGTCATATATCATAGGTTAAAGGGGCGAAATGTACCAGTGACCAAAATTGGGGTTGGAAGGAGTACAGCTCTTTCTTCTGAAACAGAACAAAAAATGTTCAGTGTCTTATAGCCTGTGCGAAAATTGGTGTTTACAATTACCCTCCTCTCAAAGGGGTAAATGTAAACAGGCGGGGCAAATGTAAACTAGCAATTAAAAGATGAAAAAAGTCGACCTTATTATTTTAAACTCATTTTCAGGGAAAAGAAAGATCTAAAAATAACACAATGTTTGTCATGCTTAATGTTACTGAGGGTTGTGTATTGTTGAAATGCATTTGAAATTAGTGAAAAGTGTTTACAATTACCCTGACCTACCCTTTTTATAGAGTTTCAGAGAAAATATAGAAAGTAACAATTAGAAAATTTGTGAAATACAGTAACTACTTTCCTAAAATGATATATTGTAATTATTACAATGTACTGTCTCAAATATAAGATGCATAGTAAAAATTATACAGAAAAGGAAAGAGATTTCAGAGAAAGAAGTGAAATCTTTTCAAAGTTCACATTTTATAAAGAGTACAAATTAATTGCCAAATAATGTCATGCAGTATATTGTTTCCAGTCTTTTGGAATTTATTATGGTTTCATCTTTAAGATGAGATATAAGACAAGCACATCCTGGATCTTGGTTTTAGTCAGTTTATCGAAAAACTGAAGCTCAAGATAAACATTTGAGACTTTGGAATTTAGCATAGACGTGCAATGCATGACAGAATACATCTCCATTCTTACCTTTACAGACATTGTGTTTATTTGTATAATCTTGTTTCTAATATTCTTATATAAAATATTTGGTTATAAATGTTAAAAGAATCAAAACTTTTAAGAACTCTTTATGAAAATGAATTAGTATTTTATTCTAATTACGACTTTTATAACACATATTCATGGCCAATGATTAACATGTTTAACTATTGTCATGTAGTAGTAATGTAATGTAAAGGTGACAGAACTTTAAATTAAACAAGTTTTACTGATAAGATTGGTCGAACATGAATACTTCAATAAAACTAGTGTTTACCGTTTGCAGGAAGTCACTTGGGAGATCATAATGCCTTGTGAGGTCACCAATGGTAACCTGACCTTGCTGCAATAATCGTTCATTGATTTCTTCAGCAATATGATTGAGGTATGTTTTATCAATCAGCTGTCCAAGAACCAGTGAGCAATTCTGATCGACACGATCAATTTCTGTAGCCCTTGCTGTAATCTGACTCAGGTCCACATTAAGTAACTTCGCCAACTCAACAAGATTGATACGACCTTAAATAGAAGCACAGGCTACAGTCATTTCCACAAACTGATATATCAACTACAAATATATATTCTGCCGAAATACACAACTGTATAAAGGCAAATAACAATGACGACAATAACGATGATGATAATGATAATAATGATGATGATGATAATGATGATGATGATGATAATGAGATGATGGTGATAATGACATAATAATAATAATAATAATAATAATAATAATAATAATAATAATAATAATAATATAAAGCTTTAAAATGTATTACCTCTATTAAAAACAATAATTGATATCCATTACTTTCCAATTAAACTTTATGCTGAAATTACCATTAATCACTTCTATTCTACATCTGCAACAACCAAATGATACTAAATTTTCAGCTATAAGTGGACAGCTTCAAATACTTGGGGTGTACTATGACAGTAATATGAGCTGCTGCCAAGAAGTCAAAAAGAGAAAAGCAATGGCAAAGGAAGTTTTTAATAGAAAAAGGAGCATCTTCTGCGGACCTCAGGAAGAAGAACTAAGGAAGAGATTAGTGAAGTCCTTTGTGTGGAGTGTAGCACTGCATGGAGCAGAAACATGGACATTACGACGAAGTGAAGAGAAGCAAATAGAAGCATTTGAAATGTGGAATGTGTGACGTGGACAGACAGAATAAGAAATGAAGCTGTGTTGGAAAGAGTGGGTGAAGAAAGAATGATGCTGAAAATGATCAGGAAGAGGAAAAGGAATTGGTTGGGTCACTGGCTGAAAAGAAACTGTCTATTGAAGGATGCAGTGGAAGGAATGGTGAATGGAAGAAGAGTTCGGGGCAGAAGAAGATATCAGATGACAACATTAAGATATATGGATCATATACGGAGACAAAGAAGAAGGCAGAAAGTAGGAAAGATTGGAGAATGCTGGGATTGCAGTGAAAGACCTGCCCTTGGGCAGAACACTATGAATGAATGAATGAATGAATGAATGAATGAATGAATGAATGAAATGAATCACCTTCGTGAAAATCAAAATTAATTTTGTGATACATTGGAATATAAGAAAATTTTCTTTCATGTGTTACATTCATTTCATGTTCTTGACAATGTTCCTACTTCCTATTCTCTATTATTACTTCCAAAACAATCCAGTTTTATGTATTTAGAAGGATTTTATATTATCTCCTATTACACAGTAAATATCTCGTACTTTCTTGATAGGTCGAAACATGTTAACAAGGTACGTTAAAATTTAACACAAGAAAGACTTATCATACATATTCCGAAGTAATACAGTGTTAAAAGGTGTGTAATCAAGATGTATATTCTATTTTTTATTCATGTGTTTCTGGCAAAAAAATAAATACAATAGGCATATGTTCAGCTATACCATTTTCACTCAGGTATACCATCTGTGAATTGTACTCATCTCTTCATAGAGTCCAAAACACATTCTTTATTTTATTCCTTGTCAAATTTAGAATCTATTTTTATATTATGAATTACTATGATGGTGAATAAATGAGCAATTTTTGCTTCTTTTACTTTACTTTAAAATAATGAGGTACGTCACACATTGAAATTTGTCACATGACAGAATTAAATAACATAAAAAAATTAATGATCTGTAGCTAATCCTCCTAATTCTCACTTCATAAGTACAGTACCAGTAGTAAAACTGTAAAAATACAGGGAACAATTTCTAGGACAGGTATTGTGATTAAGTGTAATTTTCATAACAAGCATGTACAGTATATTACGCTTTACTACCTTATTATTAAGTACTGTAACGAAGAGGTGAATCTTCGATTCCTCTATTCCTCTACACACAACATATGGGAGAAAAAACATACTGTACTTAAATCATTGAATAGAGACACAATATGATGACTGCAAAAGCTGTAAACCCTTTCAACCTGCCCCAAATACCTTTTTATTTTATATACCCAACTAAAAGATTTTCTCAAAACATTTTCACACGAAATCATCAATATCATCACGTAACCCAGTAGTACTACCATTATGTTGCATTACACGGAAAAGCACTCCTTTCTTTGATCTAGGATAAATCTATTTGTGTTCCTATCTACCAAAAAGCGATATGCAGGGCATACTAAAAGCCTGAACAAACCAAAGCGAATCTGCCACAGATCCTCGGCATTACGAAAACTCGTTTATTTATTTTTTCATATATATGTACAGTGAGGAGTATTTATCGTGATCTGGAATCAGGCGGTACCAGTCCTGGCCGAGTTTTGGCTTGGTTACCGCAAGCGCCCGTATCCCTGGCACTGATACAATACTTACAATACAATGTGCGTTGCTTAAAATGTCCCTCAATTGCTGCAATATATTGTTCACATCTTTTTATGAAATTATTCACTTTCACAAGTTCTTCGCACAAGTGACACTACAGCAGATTTTCTGTAGCCTGCAAGTTCGTTTATGATGTGTGGATTTTAGAGAAAAGCATAATTTTGTATCAATTTCTCCTGAATTGACTGTCTGAAAGACCCAATTACAAAAATTCAATCTCTTAATAGGGTCTCAGCAGTCTTAACTCTTCGACTTCTGGAATTATATAGGCCTATGGCTTTAATTTAAGTAATTTTGCTGCTCTACCAATAGAACACTTACTTATTCCGGATTCCTGTGCCAAACATCCGAGATTTTTTTAGAGTTGTGTTCTAGTCTTTTGCCAATCTCGTCTAATTTTTCTTCTTCTTCTTCTGTCTTCTATATTTTTTAGTTCGTTTATTGAACCTGTCCAAAAACTCTTTTGGTAATTAAGCCTAGGTAGAAAACGTTGGTCAATATGACGGACATTAATGACATCGAGGATCAGTGACAGGTTAGGTTCAGTTTATTGAGGTTTTGCTTATGCCTTCCATATTTAAGGTTTTTTTGGTTGGCACACCAAAAACCTGAACATATCAAACCTAATCTGTCACTGATCCTCAATGATGTCCGCCATATTGATCAACGTTTTCTACCACATTACCAAGCTTTTTATATTCTTGTTATTTTACAGGCACTAGGCACTGGTCTGTCAGGAAATTTACTCGAAATTTGCACCTTGTTACCGCACAGGATTTTGTTTTTTGTATGTATTATACAGATACACACGTTCACATAACGAATATAATAGACCTATTGCCACAAAACACACTAAGCAGTACAAGCTTTAAGAAAAATAGCTTCAACTCTCACTACCGACATGTTACTCGCAACTGATTTGAAAACTGTAGTGTCATTTTTTGTGTATGCACGCCCATGCTTCGCATTAGTACCTAGCAGTTCCTCTGCCAGATAACAGTCCGTTACCTCGGATCCCGATAAATAGTCCTCTCTGTAAATTTGTAATTATACAAACTCTCAGTTTCATTTCATCATGAAATAACTCAACACAAATCAGACGCAGTCCCATGTGTGGTGTGTAGTGAGATCGAAGATTCACTGAAATGTATAACACAATTCCATAGATCAGTTCATTGAAAAAAAAAAAATCTTTCCTTGCTCACAACTGGGACATAAAGAAATTTGTCTTGCTTCATTTTAGGACACCACTGCTCACAGGCTATACAGCCTTTCGTTTTAGAGTACAATACCAATAAGTTACCATTAGAGGAACACTTGATTAATAAACAAAGAAAGTAATTTAATTGTCTGTATACTAATTAATAGCAAATTAACATACATTTGATTTGTTACATAACTAATTTAAAAGGTCATATTCTTTGGCATCTCCTTGTTAAATGAATCTGTGTTTGCAGTGTTCTTGTTAAGCGAACACTAGCTAAACTAGCGCTGAGTTTGTTTCTCGTACTCAGCTTCCACACCTTCAGCTGTCTCCTCGGCAATACCAACATAACTTTGGTGACATTAGAAAAGTTTAATGCTAGTGTATACTCACGATATTTCTTGCATATAGCCTACGAACCTGGGAGAGGTTAGGTTACGTAAAGAGTAATTTTTGGTCCTACAGAATTATCTGTGGCAACTCTACCACCAAGAGGACTCTCTTGGTTCAATATTGATATCCCTAATGTGTAAATGGAGAAAAGTGTACCGTATGGCAAGTGTGCTAACAAATCCATAACTAAACATTGATTTAAAAATGTAATAAATTATGTTTATGTCATTAGGGTAGGTCGCTTACAAAATTAAATGTGAAATTTACTGAAATAAAATCTAATTTTGTGCATTATACCTCCATGTACGTAGAGCTCGTCTCGAATTTCTCGAGTGAGTTGCTGTGGGGTGACATACTCCTTCCCGTCTGTTGTAAATATCACATCAAGGAGTTTCAAGTCTAGTAATTTTGTTACAATCTCAACACAATTTCTCTCAGAAAGCCTGTTGAAAAAAATTATATTATTATATATTCTGTCTCTTAATTGATTTTATTACAAGCAGACGACAATGTGCTCTCATCATACATATGTTCTTGATAACTTCCAATAAAAGTTCCAATGTTTGTAATAATTATTTGTATTTCATATGATATAATATTTTATAAATACCTTTGAACAGTCGAGCTTAACTGAGCTCTTTGAAAATCAGCAGCTAAACGTTTAACTTCGTCCCACTCCACGGCTGTCATGTTGGCAAATTTTAATTTGAGGATCAGAGTTGAATATGGCAGAACTGAAAACAAAAGAATAAGTATCATTGATACCAATTGCATAAAAAAAAACACAAATATACATGTGGCAACGTTACATGTGGTGCATGTGTTTGGCACGGAAGATTGCAGGAAGACGAATTGTTTTAAATTCTTCCTATTTATTTTATATCCGAAAAATGACAACAAGTGAGAGGTTATCGCGTTTGGAAACCAGAGCGATTACCGCTGAAGAGTTAATTAAAACTTTAAAATATGAGGTAAAGATGTGTGCATTGTATTCTGAGTAAGGTTATGTTACGCAGCCAAATGATTGTCCTGCGATTCTAAAAACAGAAGAGACAAATAAGTATTCTTTTAATTAAAGCCGATAGCATTAACTACAATCTGAATAATCTCTTACGTCTCACAAGTATTATAGGCCCTAATATATTGGTTAAAATAATAACTTATAGCCTAACTAATATTCTGCAAGTTTAATTCATTTTTTGGTAGTTGTGTTGCTTGTTTCAATTTTTGGCTGTTTCCAGCATTTAGGTAATGTTTGTTTTTATGGCCAATCTTCGATATCGCCCCACACCACACACGGTGGGTTAGTGGGTTAGTTGAGTACACACCAGAAGATTTGTGCAAGTTTAAATATGCAACCATGACTTCATGTGACGTTGAACGATCATTTAGTCAGTACAAAGTCATGTTACGCGATACCGGTAACAGGAGAAGTTTTCTATTTGACAATTTGAAACGCATGTTTGTTCCTTATTGTTAAGAGGACCTAGTTGTATTGAATCTATAATATGGTGTATGTTAAGACATGTGATTCAGTAGGTAGCCTATCAGCAATATATTTCAAGAAAATGTAGGGAAATTCTGGTATTATGATGTTACATATTTCTTGGTATTTTAATGGTTTTATTACATATTTCAAGATTTTTAAATACATATATATGTACAGTACATATTTTACTGATTTTTAGTCATAACTATCCGGGCCCTGCTCATTACTTTATGATTTACAGATACCATTATCATAAAGTTTCTCCAATCCGCAAAATGACAACGTAAGAAGTATATTTTACAGCGTTAGTAGTATTCCTGTCACCAGTCTCTTATATAGTCCCTACTTAATGTAGCTCAGTGTCGATTGGATTGATATCTTTGATAAACAGGATCGAAAGATGAATGTTTTCCGAGATTCTTGTATTTCTCTCAATTTACAAATTTCATTCAACCAATACTCTCCATTTTACCTAACCTTTCTTTCATTTCATAAAATTTCATCTCATTAAAAATGTATGTCACATTGGCATACAAGTCGCAGTTATATCAGGTGGAGTTGACCAGCCTATTTCCTGCCTGTCATGGTCATAACAATGGAATGGTGAACAATGTTGGGGACGCCTCAGATGAGACCTGATTTCTCATTCGAGGTTGATCTTTCGAGTTGCTAGGAAATTGCTTAGTCTATCTGTATAGTATCTCTGAGACTGTGAACCCACCTACATAGAATTTCACTCATCTAATTCCTCCCTCCATTGGGAATCAGTAGGCCTATGTAAAGTTCGTAGGAGTTCAGATCCGTTCACACATTAGTGACCAAATCATCATGTAGACCCAGAAACAAAATTCAGGTGGCCCAAATTTTGTTTCTGGGTCTGTACATAACTGAACTAAAGTAGTCACACTCAATTTTAATATGAATGAGAAAGAAGTACAAATAAAAATTGGTACAATTAAAGAAATTTACATATCTCATTAGGTCTGTGTTGATGTAAAACTATACAGTTTAAAATTTAGTTCTTATTTTGTTATGAATATCTTAATTTCAAAGTCTATTAGCAAGATTTTCTGTACACATTTACTGATATGTTTAATAATTAGTAATTACTATAAATTGCAAATAAGGAAATAAACTAGGCTATATGGTCATGTACAATTAAATATTTTAATGCTTTTTCAAAAAATGTTGCAAGGTTTCAATACAGTTTATGAACAGCATGCAGTGAGATTCATAATAAGTAATTATATACTAATAATTTACAGAACCTTGTACATTGATTCTTTAATACAGACTTCATTATAATAATATATCATTACTGGCTTGTAACAGTATGCCACTGATAAACTCATTAGAAAGAGACTAACTTAAATTGGAATATGCGCTAAGAGTAATGAAAACAATTTATTATTTATTAATAAAAAACTTTTTATCATCAATATTACCTACTTTTCAGGTCGTAACATCAGTAAAGAAGGATCTGAAAAGATGTCGAAGTACAGTTCCGTCTCATTTGAATACAAAAATATATACATCTAGTCTGTACAGATCATTCCAATAATATTAAGAGCCACTGAAATTCTTAACAAATATTTAGAATGACCGGTTTTTTTTCCCTCCAAGAAATTATTCCCAAAGCACAAAACTCTGTGTGACTGAAAAGTTTTAAGAGCTGTTCCTATTGCATTGAACCTATTAAAATAGTCTGTAAACAAGTATGTCAAGTAATCTTAGTCTTGGATGAATTGACTCAGAGAACGAAAATAGGCCTACGTCATAATAATAATAATAATAATAATAATAATAATAATAATAATAATATACTTATTAATATTAATGTGCTAGTCCATCAGCGATTAACCAATAATAATAGCACAGTAGTGAGATACAATAATAACACAACAAAAATAATGGAAATGATAGAGATTAACAAGAACAACAACAATAATAATAATAATATTATGTCGCAACGGTGGATTTTGCTAGAGCGCTGGGCTTATAAATTAGGGAATCTGGGTTCAAATCCCGCTCTACCCTGAATTTATAACTTCTGTTGGGGAAGCCTGTGGTCCAGGTAACAAAGGGGTTTTCTCCAGGTACTCTGGTTCGTCTGTGACATCCTATCAATTCTTCTTCATCATCATCATCATCATCATCATCATCATCATCATCATCCATTACGAGTGTATGTGGACCCTGTGCCTGTGGTGCACTTTGGATAATCTCTGACGAACTAAGTTGTCTGTACTTGTCAGCAGTAGTGACATCTATCAGCCGCTCAAAGAGTTGGGGCAAACTTAGAGAAGTTAAAGGCTCTGCCATTGGACAAGAAAAAAAATACGGTAATAATAATAATAATAATAATAATAATAATAATAATAATACTGAAAGAACATATAATTTGTACTTTTGACTTATTTATTTGTGTACAGACATAATGCAGTATGTGGTACAGAGTGTTAGAAAAGTCGCATTGCAGTGGATTTAACAAGTGAGGCAGTTAAAAATACGAATACGTAGTTGGTGGCAGTATCTAACTGAAAGTCCCGTCCATAACAACCTTATCTTATGATTTACCTCCACCTCTTCCTTTCCTAATTCTCCTTCTGTAACCATGGGATAACTTGCTGCACCAACATTCTTAGGCATTATAATACATTGTAGATAAAATTCCTATTAAAGTTTCATTCATATTTCTAGTGATCTCTTGGCTCCAAATATTAAAACATTGTGGGCCCTATACAAGATATTGTCACAGAATGAGATGTTGTTTGATAATATTGTAATTATTCTTCTAGGTTGCTGAAGTCAAAAAGTTATCAGCTCAAGAGAACAATAAAGCAAGAATAAAAGAATTAGAAACAGAAAATGAACAATTGAAGAAAGAAATTGAAGACTGGAAAAACAAACTAATAAAATTAGAAATTGCTAGTGGAATTAAGCAGGTAATTTTCCATTTCGAACAGCCTGTACCATGAAAATAATGATACCGGTGTTTCGTGAAAGTATCCCACCACTGATTGAGCAAGTTTTTAATGTGTATGTTTTTAAGTGTTTTATATTTCAACTACTTAATTCTTTATACAAGGTACCGTTGCCGTCCAAGAATGCAGCTAGTTTACCACAGTCAGAAGATAAATCTGTGAAAATGAGTTCAGCAGTAAAGGATGAACCAAAACCATTGGTGTCTAATGAAACAAATCAACAAGAAGGAACAAAAGTTGATAAGAAAAAGAAAGAGAAACCTTCTGAAGGAAAGAAGGCTAAAAGTGGAGGTGGAGGAAGTAGTGGTGGTGATGCCACAACAGAACCACCAGTGGATGTTGGCAGACTTGACTTCAGAGTGGGTCGCATTGTATCAGCAAAGAAACATCCAGATGCAGATTCTCTTTATGTGGAAGATGTTGATGTAGGAGAAGGAAAGACACGGACTGTGGTAAGAACATAAGATTTTGTAACCACACTACTGTTCAAATTATCTATGGCTCTTTGGCCCATTTTCGAACCACAGCCTCTCGAATTCTTCCTCTCCATTCTTCTCTATCCCTTGCTGCCACCTTCCAGTTCCACAATCGCTGGGGTTTCTTAATAAGATAGTTTTACAATGCTGGGTTACCAGCCCTGCAATCAACCCCAACCTGGAGGGCCAGGTAATTTATAATCAAGGTTTTCTTCCTCTATCCTTTGGAAAACCAATTCCTAACCTGCAAGGCAGCAGTTTTACTAATTAGAGTTTGGTCCTCTGCTTCTTTTGCCGTTTGGACTTACTCCTTTTCTACCTTCAGAACCATTGGGATCCTCTTCTTGGTTGCTTCTTAGTCTGGATGTTCACCTTTGGCCAATCCGGCAAGGAAGACCATACCAGTAGCTGTGCTACCGCCGACATACCCCAAAGGATCATCAGATCACACAAGCACTCCCACCAACTACAGACTGTTCAAATAGGTTTGTTCATTTCCATGCCAGCAGGCACTTTACAACTAAGTGTGGCCCTTCTCGATTCATCTTGGCTTAATTTATACTCGTAGGAAAGATTATTATACCCAGAAAAATTGGATCAGTGGAATTTTGAATCATCACATTCTCATTCCTTCCTGTCATATGACATCTCAATCATCGTTTGTTACCAAGAATTTAGAGTATTGTTGTTGTTGATGTTGTTGTTCTTGTTGTTCAATGCCTAGACACTTGACAATGAAGTCATTGGCCGTCTTGCACTCCAGTATTTTTGTACGATGTCATCTTCTTGTAGCAATGCTGTGCATCTTTTTGTGTTCCATGTTCATTTTTTTATTTGCATCACATAATACACAAGTGGATGTATGGGAAATTGTTGCCCTGTGTAGATGGCTTGCTAAACAATCATGACCTGTTATAAACCTGAACATCTCAACAACAAATTTCTGTGACACTTCGGGGATTTTTCGGGATTAGTCAATAAAATTTCCCAGGTTTTGTTTTCTGCTTGATCCGAATTTTGTTGTTTTTCGACAGATCTGAATTTACTTTTGGTTAGTCAGAATAAATTGGAATTCTGTTATTACCGGTAGATGGTTGTAACACTTCATTGCCCTTTTTAGCCAGAAAGTCTGCTGTTTCGTTTCCCTGTATATCACAGTGGGAAGAACTCCACTGTAAACTAGACTAGACGGCATTTCAGAAGGCGGTCAGCTGCTACATGTGCCGTAACATTTCTGGTATGTGACGTCACAAACTTGTACAGTAGAATCAATCAGAATCAGTCTATAACAAGTACTTCCAGAGTTCGTTTGTTCACGTGTGAGTGTTTCAATACATTGAATAAGTAAAACTAACATTTACTTTATGTGTGTAAGATAAATAAATGGAAGAAGAGACTGTAAAAAGACAAGTATTGCACAGGAAGGCACGGAAAATAGTGTTTAAGATATATAATTATTTTAAAAACGTTGATGAGCAGAACGCTGCCGGCCATATTGATGCTCACTGCAACATTGCCAACGCGCAAGAAATGACTGTAGAAGCATGTAGTGTGGGATTGAGAAACGTGCAAAGAATATTGTTAGTGAAGGAAAGAGGGTTTGTTTGGTGTCATGCTTACAGTAATCAACGGCTAAGGTCATTATTGTCTTTTGATAATTTAAATTGTCTCATGTACTCTTTGTATTGCACGTGCTCGTGAAGTACGATGTGGCAATGTTGTATGATGTCTTGCCCTCTCTATCTGTCTCTCTCGACGCAAACGCTAGCAGACTACCGCCTTCCGAATTGCCGTCGACTCTAATTTATCTCTGGAGTTTAGTTAATTAGGCATATTTAATAGATACTTTTTTTAGTTGTTTATTTACTGATGTTGTATTAACTACTAGGGGGCCGAGGATTCGCTATAGATTACCTGATATTCGCCTTATGATTGGGGAAAGCCTCAGAAAACAAAACAAAGTAATCAGTCCAAGCGAGAATAGAATCCACACCCAAGTAAAATTCCGGATTTGCAGACAAGCACCTCAGCTGACTGAACTATGCTAGTGGCTATTGTTTTCTCACAATCCTGAATTTGAGTCTTTTTTTGTGTAATAATAGTTTATATGGCTGCCCTTGATTCTGATAATATGACAGCATTTTGGAACTAACATACTGATATTGTCTTTACCTGTTTTCAATTACAGTACATTTCTGTCTAAAAATTCATCACCCATTGCTGGGTTTGAATAAGTGATACACAGATCCAGAAACAAGTGCAGTAACCGCTCAGGATAAATTACTGTTCAAATATTTAAATAACTTGTTCAATATTGGTATAGACATTATCTAATACCATCGGTCATTGAAAATTTACAGATGTAATGCAAATTGTCTTTTCAAAGCATCAAACCAATGTAAGTAGAAAGTAATAATTCTGAAGTAACTGAGCTACCCAATGCCCGGGTGTATAACTGATATGCATATGGAGGCCTGGTCTTTTAGTTCGGTTGTTATGATTCCATCCCAGAAAGAGAACTTATTTATATGCCTTGGCATAAAACAGGCTCACTATTCTTCCTCTTTCACAGCATCAGCAATTCGTTTCTGGAACTCCCTACCCAGCTCCTTCAGGAATTGTCGAACGATATTGCAATTTAAAAATAAATTATTCAAACACGTGACCAGTACTAAGCCACATAACTCCTAGCTTCAGATTTAATTTTTCCGTTCCTTTATCTTATCATGATTGTTGTATGTACTTTTATCATTGAAATTATAAATCTTCATTGTAATCCTATTTGTTAGTACATAATTTACTCATTTTTCTGAAAATGTTTTCTTTCTTTCTCATTCATGTTTAATTCTCCTTTGTGTGTATATATAATTTTCCGCAGTGTTGTATAGTTATAATTCTTGTGATTTGTAATATTGGTTCACTTACCACTTGCATATTCATTGAGTGTTAACTTCTAAGCCTTATATTATTATATTATTTTGTAATTTATTATTTAGTATATTTGCATTATTTTACTCAACTTGTGCTTGTATGTTTGTATCAATTTTTTTTTGTGTGTTCTAATATTAGTCTGTCATCATTAACTTGTATTACTGCAAATTGTATGAGCTTCTTTTGTTTCTGGCTAAGTGGAAGAGAAGTCCTGATGGCCTTAACTTCGCCAAAATAAATAATAATAATAATAATAATAATAATAATAATAATAATAATAATAATTATTATTATTATTGTCTTCCTGTTACTGATATTTAAATTATAATGAAGTAATGTACAACAGCTTACCTTACATTTATCTTTTTTTTGCATCAGGTTAGTGGACTTGTGAAATTCGTGCCTCTGGAGGAAATGCAAGGTCGTGTTGTTGTTCTGCTCTGCAACTTGAAGCCAGTGAAGATGAGAGGAGTAACATCAGAAGCCATGGTGATGTGTGCTAGTACGCCCGAGAAAGTGGAAATTTTGTTGCCACCTGCTGGAAGCGTTCCTGGAGATGAAGTGCATGTCGAAGGGTATCCAAGAATGCCAGATCCAGTCCTCAATCCAAAGAAAAAAATTTTTGAGACTGTTGCGCCAGATTTGAAAACAAATTCAGAAAAAGTTGCTACTTACAAAGGAACTGCATTATCTGTCCCTGGAAAAGGAGTTGTAACTGCTCCAAGTCTTGTAGGTGTCAATATCAAGTAATTTTGGAGACACGACGAATTTTTGCAATTAAATTTCGCTCAAGAGAGACTATTTTTCTGATACAAATCCTGTATTGTTTGATGTGCCTTTAACATGAAGTATTATGTTTTGTTAGCATTTCCTCTCGTTATTACAGTGATTCCCATACTTTTTAATTGCAGCATAGCTACAGATATCAGGCAGTCGTATGCCTAAATAGGTGGTCCTCATCTCTCTCTACCTTAAAGATGAATCACAATATGGATAGAGCAGATGAAAAAATTTGACATCTATCTGAGTTCCTATTGGCGTTCACTGACCTTTGCTGAGTTAACATGTTTCACAAGATAACAACTTTTTAACTATAAACCACATATTCCACTCCCTACTACAGATTGTATGACTATAGAGTAGAACGTGCTTCAACTGTTCTCCGTCGTATTTCAGTTTCTAACTTACCTTGGATATGTGTAAATGTGTCGAGGGTGTTGAAGTAGGCCCTACAAGATAACGGTGTATTTTACTTATATCTAATATACTTATTACTTATTCTTTTCTCTTGGAAGTAGACCATCACTGTATAAGATAATAATTCTGATTAAATAATCTTGTATTACGATAGGACTGTTACCAGTTTTATTAATGACAAATACTTCGAAAATGGATGGAATCTTCAACCTTAGCATTCAGGAATGTCTTTCATTGAAGTACATACTCATGGGAAACATTTTCGTGAAGACGAGAAAAATATGCGTATGTAGCTAATGCCTACCCACTTCACTTTACATGATTGGGGTTCCGCATATTGCGGATAGATGGCAGGACTGCGACCCATTTTCTAATTGCATATCACTTCAGCAGGCCACACTGTACATGATGTGTATCTCTGGAGAATTATGTCATTTACTAGGGTGAGGGTATGTGTAAGTATAATGTATTGAATGAGTGATGATGATGAAGATGACAAAGGGAGAAGGGGAAATCCAGTGCAGGCACGTAACCTACTCCTGTTGAATAACACCAAGAGGTCCGTCAGGCTTAATGTCTCTGTCCGACAGATGAATCACTATCAGCAGTGACATATGCACTGTGGAGAGATTTGGGATTTAACCCAAGCATATTGGTGCACAATCTAGTGATTAGAAATTGTGCATCGCCATCTCTCCTAGTACTGAAGTAAAAATTTTACATGAAAATTTCTGACTCCGCTGGGAATTGAGCTAATTCGGCAGAAACGAGAAAAATACAATTTCTACAATTGGATGTTGTGTTGAAAGTGTCAGCTACATGTGAGATATCAAAATGCGTGTACAATTTGTTAAAAGAATACAGCTCCAGCAGGAAGTTTAAATCTCCCTACTAAAACAAATGAATAGCTACGGCAATTATAAAACATACTGACGATTTTGCAAAAACCGCTATTACACAGTTTTTATTTCGAAATTGCAGTACCAACTATGATAAGATTTATATTGCAGCTAATGATGATTCTTATCTTCGAAATGTCAACAGAATAACCCTGTTATTGAATTTCCATTTATTAAGGAAACCCTATTTTACAAAAGTATGTTAGGGTTATAGTTAGAAACATCCTAAAAAAATAACTGTTACGTTATACCATTAAGTGAACTCTTAAATTTAAATAAGTCATAACAAAAGAAAACAAAATAATGATCTCCAGAAAAGAGAGAATATTGTTGTGTGGCATTAGAAGATATCTTATCTTTGGAAAATCAGGCAATATCATTCCAAAAGGCGCACTATGTATTATTTCGACAAAACGGGTCAATGTAGGCCATACAAATCATCACTAGAAAGTGATCCAGGTTAAACAGATAAGATCTGCTAACACTCACTTACTCATTCACCATCCACCCACCTAAGCTCAACAAAGTGCCCGCAATACAGTAGATGCCTAGTTATTGTTAATTATTTCACTCTGAATGTTTTTAAATCTGTATTACAATATTTGTTTGGCTTCAATTTATACAAGCCAATTTGATTAAGTGAAAATAATTTGTTATATAATTTGCGGCAATTGGCTTAACCTCAATTCGTTAATGATGTGATCTTAGTTGATGTCTGATCTCTGATCAATCCATATCGTGAATAGAATTTAGTTTTGAAAGAGTGCTGGCTAAGCGAAATTCAAGATTCTCTTACCACATATCTGCGAAATATAAAAGTACAATAATTTGCTCATTATTTGTTTAAAAGCATAACTAATGTTTTCATTAATATTTTATTTATTATAATTTTGTATCAAGAAACGAACTAAATGTGAAATCATTCTCTTAAAAAGAATCTTACATATTATTGTGAGTATAATGATTTTTGGATTACTAATGATGGACAGTTATAGTTCACACCGCCAATTGGGAATCACTGTTACTAAGTTCTATCAGAGATAATATGATTACACTAACCTACTGTAAAACATGGGAGAGTTATGACGTACAAGTGTCATTGTTATAAGCAATGAATAAAGAGTGGATTTAATTGTCTGATTACTACAAGTCTCAGGAATAGCAAACTTATGCACCAATAGATATTCAATTTCTAACTTAATTTAAATTAACACCCGAATTTTTAGTCATCCTATTTGTGTCACTTAACTCCAGTACTGAGTATTATCCTTGCATTTGTCATTTCTAGGAAATGGATTTCTAGGTGTTAAAAAAGAGAGATTTAGGACTTTATAAAATCCAACTTAGGACTTCTAGGGGTTTATATAACATTAGTAATTAATAATTTTAATTTTAGTAAGTATTCAATTTTAGGTGGAATTTATGTACAGACCCAGAAACAAAATTTGGGTCACCTGAATTTTCCAAGTTGCAGTTATAATAATAGACGTAAAGGCTCCATATTTCGGATGGTTGCCTAATTTCGGATACCTCCTGTTTTCACGAAGTAACAATAGAAATGAAATGTGAGGGACAAGATATTGTTTTTCTGTCCCAAATGGTTCATCCCTCACTTGTGAAACATTTGTTGCAGTCAGGTGTTTGCCAGTGCAGTAACTGTGTTTCCACGAATTTCTTTATAATATTTTCACGCTTCTACAAGCAAAGGTGAGTTTCAACTTACATTTTATTTGCATTAAGATGAAGTGTAAGTACTGTAGTTTTCACTGCAATATTATAAATACAAGTAACTTATTTTAATATTTATTCATATCGACAAATACAAATTAATATCTGGTTGCCAAATTCTGGATAGTAATAGGATACCCAGTTCTCGATATCCGGTGTTAGGGATCTCGTTTTTAGCCTACATCATTTTGAAGTAGCCGAAATTATGAGATAACCGTAATGTATGTGAGCTTGTGTGTGTGTGTTTTTTTTTTTTTTTTTGTGAATGTGTGCACTGTCTGTGTTTTTGTGTTTCCCTTTGTCCCCCTATCAAGTTTCGAATGCATTCTCTGGTTCACACATAACAAGGATAGAAAACTCAAAATGGAAAGTTATTTCCAGCACGATATTTCAAAATGGTGCCCAATTAAAATCGAGGGATAATTATTTTCTTTTAAATCATTTACAGTTTCTTAATTTAAAGATGGCGTCAAGAACCACAGCTCCTTTATATGTAATTCTTTCGTGACAGATGTCTTCCAGAAAAAGGAAACAGTGGAGTCAAGAAGCAATGAAAGATGGCATCAAAGCCCTGAAAGAAAAAAGAATTGATATTTAAAGGCGTCTAAAATTTTCCATGTTCCCAGATCTACTCTGCTGGACTATGTGAAAAATGGAGAAGATTCTGAAAGTCGACAGCCTATTGGCAGAAAATCTGCATTGGAGAAGGATCTGGAAGATCAACTCGCTCAGTACCTACTGCATAATAACAGACAAGCGATACTACAGTTTGAGAAGAAGAGATATTCGCATTCTAGCTTTTCAGCTGGCGATGCACAACAATATAAAAGATACTTTCTCTCAAACTAAAAGAATTGCTGGGAAGAAATGGCTAAGAAACTTCCTACGAAGACACCCTCAGCTAAGTTTCAGGACTCCACAACTATTTCACTTGCTAGAGTCAAGGGATTCACGAAAGAAAAAGTGGAGGTGTTCTTCAGCATGTTGAAGCCTGAATTAGAGAAAGTTAACTTTGACCCATTGCGGTTATTTAATGTCGATAAGACTGGCACAACAATTGTGCAAGGAACTCGATCCAATGTGTTGAGTGTGAAAGGGAAGAAGGAAGTTGCAAGGCTGTCATCAGCAGAAAGAGGTTCCTTGATGACAGTGGTAACCTGCATGAGTGCGAGTGGGGTGGCACCCCTCCAGGAACCATTGCTGCATGGATATAGATCAACATATTTATACAATGGTTTCACCACTTTTTAATGGTAACCAAACCAAGGACACAAGAACCTGTGGTATTAATCCTGGACGGCCACTACTCCCACACAAGGAACTTGGACGTAATTTCCCCTGGAGAAAACATGAGGTACACATTGTTTGCCTGCCACCCCATTCAACACATAAGCTCCAGCATCTAGACAGGGCATTTATGGGCCTGTTCAAAAAGTTCTACTCGCAGAAGGTAGAATGTGCTGGACAATCATCAGTTCCAAGCAGTTTCATCTGTCGAAGTTGGGACCATTTTTGGAAAAAGTATATCTTCAGGCAGCTAGCATGCAAACTGCCATAAGTGGTGCTGCTGTTTCATTCCTGATATCATTGAACACACAGAAACAACTCCAGCTACTCCATTTGCCAGTGCAACAATCCAGGTCGCCGTAGCAACATCCTAGGTAGCTGCAGCAACAACCGAGGTTGCTGCTTCAACATCCCAGGCTGGAAGGACAGACCTTCAGTCTCAGGAAAGAAGAGGTGCATCTGTATCACCATTCGACATTCGCCCACTGCCAGTTTTACAAGACCATCCACCAGTTGCGAGATGTGACAGAAAGGCAGCAGTTATAATATTATCTCTTATCAGAAGGAACTGCAGGAACCTCTTTAAAAATTTGCAAGGAAGAATGGCCAGCAGTTAAGAAATGTAGATGGCAAATCTTCGTGACCACTCAAGCGATGAATTCTGGGATGTCAACTTCAGTTGAAAATGGTAAGGATATTATGACAAATAAGACAAAATGCTAAAATAAAAGTGTATGGGGAAATCAGAAAACCGGCATCTTCAAGCAACAGTTGAGATGAAACTATGGAGTTTGTATCCACAGACAACAAGACAGCAACGATGAGGAATGTATTTATAGTGCCACGCCTTATCGGTTTAATAAATCTGGCTAGGACTGAATCAACTGCACCAAATACTTGAGATAAGTGCATGAGTTATGTGCAGGGATTAGCACAAACGCATGGAAAACATTCAAGTGTGAGAACTACTCTGAGTAATCACTGGCTTAATCTCCCTAAGGGCCTACAAAGGCTTGCAATTTTATGCATATTGTACTTATACTACTTTAAAATACATGTTTTGAAATGAAGTTTGAATTATTTCTATATAAAAATCTACTTTCAGGTCCTATTATAAATCCTATCTGAAATTAGGAAGCACAATACCCGAAAATAGGAGACCAATTTTAATTAACTTCCTTTTCACAACTCTGTAAAAAAATGAAGCTATTCTTATTAAGAGTAAATTCTATCTGAATAACAATTATGTACACCCTTACACGAACACTTACACATACACACCCTAGTACACGAAATAACTCTCTACAAATACACATCATGTACAGTGTGGCCCGCTGAAGTGGTATACAACTAGAAAATGGGTCACAATCTAGCCATCTATCTGCAATATGTGGAACCTGAATCACGTAAAGTGAAGTGGGTAGGCATTGGATACATACATACAATTATATACACCTATAATATGAATGTGAAGTAAGTGAAATCTGAAAATCTGTCTTTTAAACGATAATCTCTCCTTGAAAATATACATTTTCGCTTAAGTATCCAATATATGGCATTTTTACTCTACTGCACATGCTCAATGCTTTAGGTGGCCCAAATTTTGTTTCTGGGTCTGTACAAAGAACTGGTTTGTGCTGACAATGAGTGCTTCTGAACTGAAGACTCAAATTCTATCAGTGACAGAGACTGATTACTGATTGGTCAAGTTCATTTTGCATAACGGGGATGCATTGACGCAAAAACTAGTTTGTAAGCTCTTGCCTAACTAGCAACATACTACCCTTTTTTTGCTAAGATGGACTGTTCCAAACAAACTTCGGTTCCAGGAAATTAGGTAAAGTCTTCTTTCCTCCACTTCTAAGACCAATATGGAACAAACATGCCAGACCTGTGTGTGTGTGTGTGTGTGTGTGTGTAAAAGAATTTTTTTTAAACGTAAATAGAATTTTTTTTGTAGTTTCTTTCGGGAATTTTTCATATTTAGGACCGGTATTTTTATTTTAAATATACACAAAATACTAAAAAGGTACTTTTTAGGTATTTGTAGGATTTTATGTCTCAATTTGGCATTTTAGGTCTTTTAGAATTTTAAGAGCGGGATCCAGTATACATGAAATGTATCTTAATGACATACATCTAGTACGTAGTAAACAAAATAGGTATGAAACTAGAAATCCGTTTCCTAATCATTACCAAGCTTCAGAGTCTTAGGTTCGAACCTGTTCTGTTGCTATCTTATTACTCTCGAAATATCACTCTTCTTTTCCATTTCATGTACCAACGAATAACATACCGGTACCTATTTTAATTTCTTAGGACCTAAAACGATCTAATTCGTAGGTTAGGACCTAAAAATCAGTTTATTGTCAAGAACTTTAGACACCTGAAGTTATAAGACAAGAATTAATAAACAAGACTACATGAGAATTTACAAACTCATTAATATTGTAAAACAGATTATCAAGAAGCCTTATTTTAAGAACAGATTTAAATTTACTTAGCTTCATAGTATGGACATCCTTTGACAATTTATTGAACATATAAATTCTATTGATGAAAAAAGACTTTTAACTTTTACTTATAATTAGTCTAACATGGGAAGGAACTATTCCTGGTTGGATAACTATGGAATTGAGACTGTAAGCCAAATTGTGTAAATTAATTTTAGTAAGTATAAGACAAATATGTACAGATCAACAACTGTGGGAATATTAAGATCTTTGAATAAAGGGCGACAGTGTGTTACATAAGAGGAACCGAAAACAATACGTAAGGCCTTCTTTTGGAGAATAAGAATGATCTATTACCTATTTGCTTGTCAGAACCTAAAAAGATCTAATTTGTTGAATTTAACCTACACATCTGTGAGAGAGAAAATATAAAGTTTCTGGTGGTTGCTAATGCATCCTGTAGAGCAGTGGTTCTCAACTATTTCATCACACAGAAGGAACCCTACAGAATGTACGAAACCTAAATGTTTGTCACATCCCCTTTCCTTCTACAAGTAAATTAAATCTTTTTAGCTTCAACTAAGTACTTTATATATTTATGTGTGTATTTGAAGACTAGGTATATGCTATAAATTAAGAATAAAACTAAAGTACTTGTATTTATTGCATATTTAATACTTGTAATACAATTAGGGTATTTCAAAATGTACTGCAAGTTATCCACATTTAATTCATATAACTTTTTAATTTTAATTTTGCACTATTGATACATTTTTTAAATTAAAAATTACAAAAAATGTATCCACAAAAACACACGCTAGAAATATTGGAAAGTTTGTTATTCAAAATAATAACACTATATAATGAAAGTTCAGTGTTTAGAAATTGTTGTTAATGAGATGGATGTATCTGTCTTCTCAGCATGAGTTTCTTGAAGTCAGGTGTGATTATGAATAGCTCGATCCGCATGTCTGCTTCAGAATTGAGTCTATTTCTTTGCATGGTCTTAGTGAGACTATTTTGAGAATGCTGCCTCAGCAAGGTATGTTGTATGAAAGGGTAAAAGTTTTTCGTTTTGCAATTTATGGAAAGCTTGGCCCAAAATTCATATAACATCGATGGACTGAAAGTGTCCTTTAGATTCCTGTCAGCTGCTATGTCAATAAGCTGTTCTGTTTCTCTATTTGGCAGATCAGTATCATTTATTGAGGCTGTAAACGGATTTCGAAGCCAGTTTATTTTGACATTTGGAAGAGGAAAATATTGATGGAATGAAGTTTGTAGGTTTTGTAGATGTTCTATGATTTCTGACGCAATCTCCGATGAGGGAGTAGTTTCTGATTCACACAAAAAATCGTGCAGTGTAGGGAAACACTCAATTACTTTTTTCCTTACACAAGACTCCAAAAATTGGAATTTTCTTAACCATGATTCAATTTTGTCATGAGCTGAAAGTACAGTTACACGTGAACCTTGCAGAGATAGGTTCAGTTCATTGAGGGCTGAAAATATATCAGCGAAATGATATGACAAACGTAACCACTCGGGATCACATAATCTTGATGACAGATAAAATTCAAAATCAGAGAGAAACACCATAACTTCATTGTGAAGGGTGAAAAGTCGAACCAAAACTTTTCCCCGGGACAACCATCTTACTTCAGTGTGAGGTAACAAAGTCTTAAATTGGCTTCCCATTTCTTCACAGACAGCAGTGAAAACTCGAGAAATTCATAAGTCTTGATTTTATAAAATTCACTATTTTGACTACTTCATTAGGCGCACTATGAAGATTTGGTGGCATGTTTTTCATTGCTAATGCTTGTCTGTGGATGATGCAGTGACTAACTTCCAATTTTGGGCACCACACTTTTAACACGAGCAATTAATCCACAATGTTTCCCAGTAAAAGACATTGCACCATTGGTGCAGTGCAGATATTCATGCATTCGTCCCAAGACAGTCCGTTTTCTTTGAGATAGAAATCAACCAAATTAAATATATCCTCCCCAGTTGTCCAACTCTTGAGAGGCTTGCAAAACAACATTTCATCTTCGACTGAATTATCATTTATGTACAGTAGTGGCAAAAAACTGGACCGACCCTTGTAGCTGATTTCAGAGCCTTGTTCACTCCAGAGCACGATAGACGGTAACTAAGACTTTCGTGGTTCGAATCCTGCCTGGGAAGGAAACTTTTTTTTTGTTCCTTATTCAAATTTATTCCCAATACTTTTCGATTGCAGGATATTTTACTCCTTAATTAACTTATTATTCCCAGAACATGAATTTTACCAGCAATCGAAAAGTATTGGGAATAAATTTGAATAAGAAACAAACAAAAGTTTCCTTCCCAGGCAGGATTCGAACCACGAAAGTCTTAGTTACCAGTCTATCGTGCTCTGGAGTGAACAAGGCTCTGAAATCAGCTACAAGGGTCGGTCCGGTTTTTTTTTGCCACTACTGTACCTGACGACAACAAGAAGTATTGCAAGTCCAGAGGTTTCATCAAGTTGAAGTGCGTAACACCCGCTAATTTTATACGGGTAATAACTTCATGTTCAATTTGTTTACACATTTAATGAATTCTTCTAGCAACTGTATCATTTGAAAGTGGAATTGACTGTATAACATTTTTAAATTTTCCACCAATCACACTTTTAACAACATCTATTATGCATAGCTTTATTAGTTTCGGAAATTGTATGTGAATTCCCAATTTTGGACACATGGTACAGTAACTAACTTGAAGTGACGCTTGCAATGCTTTTTCATTGTTGCTGGCACCAGCTGCAGGCAATGAACTTGTCTTACTTCTGTTTAATTCGTCCAATTTTCGTTTAAAAAATTCGATTGGTTTGTCTCTATAATCACTATGATTTGTGTACAGGTGTCTTAGAAGCTTAGTTGGAGCTGAAGAACTGTTACTAAATATCTTAAAACACATCACACACTAGGCATTCGAAACACAAGGATCTCCCACAGAAGTGAAACCGTATGCCAAATATTCCGCAATGAATTTCCGAATTTTTATTTTTTTCTCAACAGATGTTCTAGGACTGTTACTGTTGTCTTGAACTTCTTCGACTTCTTGATCAAGTTTTCTCTTGACACTGCCACTTTTTAACCAATCATCCATGACAAAATGTCGCTAACAACACGTCCTATCACTGAATACTATGTGCAGGATTCGAATTAAGATTTCTGATGGGGTGGGGATAGAATCCTAGATAGAGAATACCATACATAAAATTATTATTATCCTCATTCGATATACAGCCAGGGGCGGCTCGTCCATAAGAGCTGCGGAGCTGCAGCACTCCCTGCTTTGACAGGAAAATAAAAATAATATTTATTTTAATTTTTAGAAGAATTGTTACAGCTTTTATTGGTAAATTGATTTATATTTCATCTGGATGGGAATATGTACTATTATCTTATGCATAATCATTTTGCGCGTCGACTGTATTGGAATTGACACTGCATTCAAAGTCGTCCTGGGATCTGCAGGGTGGTCAGCTCATAGAGAGTGTGTCTTGCATGGTCAGGGGGTAGAAAGGTGAAGGGAAGCAGAGGGAAACCGCCGCTGTTTAAAACCCATATCTCGCTGCAGTGGCTTGCAGAGCCAGGCCACAAGGGATCTTTCCTCTCCTCCCACACCACTATTGTAATGCTGCGTCAAATGGATTCTCTATTCCCTTGAAACTTAATGACAAAATTTTTATTTTCTTTTCACATACTTATTGTTGTAGAATCTTATCGAGTTAATATAACGAAATTAATATTCTCTTTTGCCTTATTATTACGTATATATCCAGCCTCCAGCAGAACCTAATATTTACCTTAACTCAAAATGATTGCACGAGTAGAATCCTTTTGATATATACGAAAGAGACTTCTTTTCCAGTTTTAGAAAATTGTTGACCATCAGTATATCTGAGTGTTGCTTTGATGTGACGTCTTAATACCGTAACTTAACCATTGCAAATTTGCAAGCATGAGTATGTGAATTACAGAATATCAATTTTATTTTTTTCAACTTTCCCTTGCGGAGAATATTGATGTAATGAAGTGAAATTAAAGTAAATCTTACTTAAGCTTCATCCAGCCGAAATAGTGCATATATGTAAGGAAGTATAACAATGAAATTTACGCTAAGCATTTGTGGTTACGTGGATGTGAACAAAAAAAATCTGTATTTTGTTTTCCTTGCCTCCTCTTCGGTGGTGATGCTGCATGGACTAGGAGTGGTGTGACAGATTTAGGGCATTTGCCCCTAGAAAGCAAAATGCACGAATCTTCGCAGTCTCACCTGAAAAATGTTGTTTCATTGGCTATGTTACGCAACTTATACTGCTGTGCAATTAAGTGAAACGAGCAGAACAAACATTCTCAAACATAATCAAGAAGTGAGAAAAAATCGTGAAATTATTAAAAAAAAATTGATTGTATCAAATTTTGTGGCCAATATGACCTTCCCCTTAGGGGACATGATGAAAAAACGATTCGAAGAACCCTGATGTGTTTCGTGGGTTGCTACAGTTCGTGAGTAATCTAAACGAGCCTCTCAAAAATCATTTGGAACATGCCACTGTTTAAGGTTATTCCAAGACAATTCGGAATGAACTGGTAGATCGTAAGCTGAGTGTCTGCCGATCTGAAATTCAGACTGAAATCGATGGTATTAGTTTTTCTTAGGGATTAGCAAATGGTCCCACAGACATCTCCCAACTAAGTCAGGAAGTTTTGGTTTTTCGATATGTAGTGCATTTACTTTTGTCCTATACTTATTAGTAATGGTATCAAGAAGTGAAATTTATATGTACCGAAATCTACTGCAGCTCTCCCAATCCACAAGTTCACGAGCCGCCACTGGATACAGCTCAACACTTAGTCGCACTGAGTTGCTTGTCTTGTATCTTAATCATAATAATTATATCCATGAGAAGGCTAAAGATATGATAATGTAATTTCTAAGTTATTGATTGTTGTCAGTTTGCCCCTGAAGATAATACGGTAGCAGTCCACACCTGTGGAGTAACGGTCAGCGCGTCTGGCCGCGAAACCAGGTGGCCCGGGTTCGATTCCCGGTCGGGACAAGTTACCTGGTTGAGGTTTTTTGCGGGGTTTTCCCTCAACCCAATATGAGCAAATGCTGGGTAACTTTCGGTGTTGGACCCCGGACTCATTTCACCGGCATTATCACCTTTACATCATTCAGACGCTAAATAACCTAAGATGTTGATAAAGCGTCGTAAAATAACCTACTAAAAAAATAATAATACGGTAGCCTACATCAATATTATTTTCTTTGCTTACTTTATAAAGCATACTCGTATTAAAACAATTATATTTTGTGACGAGGGGATAGATATTATCCCTGGCAGGAATGTTAATATGAATTTATGAGAGGGGAATAACTTTCCAAAGGGAAATCCCCTCCCCCTCCCCCACCCCCATTAATTCGCACCCTGGCTATGTGTGTACTACTGACGCAACTGATTGAAGGACAATTTTTTTTTTTTTTTTTTAATTCTTCTTTGATTTTGATGCAGTATCGGACTTCTTGGGTCCCTGACTGCACTATTATGTTCTTATTCCTTGTGTTATTACTTTAGAATCTTTTCTTCGAACAAATTCGAAGACGTTGATGTCCTTGAAAAAGTTTGGACATTTGTTTGTGCTTTCTTACACTGTATCACAATACCACCAGTTAGATTTTTACCCAATATCGAAAATAGCCATTTTCGGCGTTCTATACAGTCTGAAGTCGTCTACATTATAGTCTCCAATTCTTTTAATGAAGTAATTTGGGCTTCTTTGAAGTCGACTGTAGAACTTCTTTATAATTTTGATAAGAACTTCCTGTATATATGGCATATTGAGATCTTCATGTATCTGAGATGTTCTAGTAAACCAGTCAGACCCATGAATCAGTCTAAGAGCCTTGTTTTGTGCAACCTGTAGTGGTTTATAAGCATTGCTGTTCATATAGCCCCAGGAAGGTGCAGCATATGTTATAATTGGCAGTACCAAAGCCTTATAGAGATGCAATTTCCGTTTAATGCTTATGACACCTGATTTTAATAGCGGAAACATGTGCACTATGCGTCCAATGGCTTTTCCTTTAAGCAGATGGAGGGAGATGCTGATGCCAGGAAACCTCTGGTCGAGAGTTACGCCAAGATATTTGACAGTCGGTTGATACTCCAGCTCTTTATCGCATATGGTAAGTTTAGGGATTCTTTTCATCGTGCACTTCGTGAAACAGCCTGTGTTTTATCAGCATTTAAGGTCAGGCGCCATTTTTGAAACCAGTTTTCCAAGAGAGAAATGTGAACTTGCAGGGTTCTGGCTGCATACAAGGGATTCTGATGAGTTATGAAGACAGCAGTATTGTCGGCAAATTGCGCGATGTTAGTTTCTGGGTGGGTAGTAATATCAGCTGTATAATTGAAGGACAATCGAGTAGACGGTGACTGATTGACTGTTTGACGGCTAGATGTCACTAGCCGCCGAGCACTGTCAGTCAGTTTATAGATGTGCTGCACCCATTCCAATGGCGGACGATTCGAATTACGTGATTGTGTTGGTGTAATTTGATGAGTACACAAATAGTTTGTCAGATTTTAACGTGTTAAAGTGAAGTGTTCCAATTGTGTTAATACTTAGTGTTACTATTTTACATTTTATTATTGATCCTAATACTTATTTTCTTTGTGAACAGTATATATATTTTTTCGTGTTTTGTGCGAGTGTTTCGAGTGATCTTGATCCTCAAGCATGGACACTACATTAGTTAATGATCAATTTGATTTACACACAGACTTACCACGCATCTCAATTCAGAATCAGAAATCCCTCTATCCAAGTGAAACTATAAATGAAGAAATGGAAACCTCTCAAACTTCGAATAATGCAATAAATAATTTTCAACACATATCTGCAGAATCAACAATGAAACAATTGAAGGTGAGGAAAGAACCAAATGACAGCGATGATGATGAGTATTTACATCCAAAAAGACCATTACGATTTTATTCAGCAAACAAAATAGCTAAATCAATGGTAAAAACAAGCATACCCACTAACAATAAATTTCAAGTACTAGCCAATGCTTCTTCAATGGCGTCAAACTCTGATAGTATAGATGTAGTAAAAACAACAGAGACAAATTCACTAAATGTCAATTCCAATCCACAAATGTCTACAACATCAAACTCTGTACAATCAAAAACAAAGAAACCTCCACCCATTGTTTTAACTACAAAACTACCCAATTTCTTCTCCGAAAATCAGAAATTCCGCACCAACCTACAGGGCAACCTAAGAATTGTTTATTCCAATGAAGGTATCAAATATTTGTGCGATAATGATAAAGATTACAATAGACTCGTGGATATTTTCAGTGCTAACAAATATGAATTTTATTCTTTTACTTCGACCAACAATCGTCCGATAAGAGTTCTGATTAAAAATCTTCCACCCAATATCACAGAAGCGGAAATTTCAGACGAACTTAAGTCTCTCAACTTTCCAGTATTGAATGTTCAACAATGGATACAAAACAAAAATGATGAGAATTATTCTTACAGATTACCCATCTTTCAAATTACATTGGAAAATAATCCAAAATCAAGAGAAATATTGCAATTAAACAGCATAAACAACATCATCATTAAAGTCGAGGCTTATAACCCTCAACCTCGTTTACGTCAATGTCATAATTGCCAATCTTTTGGACATGTATTTTCAGGTTGTAAACGAGAACCAAGATGCTTAAAATGTGGGGATAAACATTTAATAGCTCATTGTCCATTCAAAGGGCCTGATTATACCCCTAAATGTGCAAATTGTCAGGGAGAGCACACCTCAAACTACAGAGAATGTCCAGTTTTTAAAAAACATATTGACCTTTTCAATATGAGATTATCAAGTAAGCCTGTACAACAATCAATGCCACCTACACTCAATAATAAAGAATTTCCTCCACTGCCAAAGAGAAGGTTCCCTCAAAGCCAACAAAACATGTACACATCAAATACTTCGTCCACCACGGAGGATTTGAAATCCATTCTGAATATTTTCAAAAACATAAACCTGCAACAAATTTTAAAGAAATTAAGTGAAGTTTCACAAAAGCTTGGACAATGTAATGACACATGGTCTAAAATTATTATTCTGATAGAAAGTGTACTGACCTTCTCAACTGCAGATGGCTGCACACCCTAAATCAGTAATTTCAAAACCACTTATTATTTTAAACTTCAATGCAAACGGACTGAAAAATCAACTATTAGAATTTACAAAGTTCTTGCAAGACAACACTGTTGACATTGCTTGTGTAAATGAAACACATTTAAATCGAACAGACAATATAAAAATCAAGAATTATAAAATCTACAGAACTGATAGGGAAAATAAACCAGGTGGTGGAACTGCAATACTAATTAAGAAAACTATTTCTCACAATCCTATTAAAATATCGAACCTGGAAAATGTTGAATGTACTGCCATAACTATATTGCTCAATCATCGTGAAACAACAATAGCAGCTGTGTACAACCAACCTACAAAACCTTTGCTCTTATCAGATTTAGATAAGCTCATACATACTACCAAAAATTTCATTATTTTAGGAGATTTAAACGCTAAACATCAAAGTTGGAACTCTTTAACTCAGAACTCAAGAGGGAAAGTCTTACAGATTCACAGTACTCAAAATAATTATGCAATTGTAACTCCTGACATCCCAACATTTTACCCTCATAATGCTAGATCTGCACCTGATATTCTAGATGTGGCCCTATTTCATCATACTGCAAACATACTGTCTGTTACAACAACAGCTGACTTAAATTCTGATCACAATCCTGTACTACTAACCATTGATTCGAGCGAAGGTCACACACTTTTCACGAGGAGTGAAAGAATTACGGATTGGGATTTGTACAAAGAAATTCTTACCAATATCCCTGGAAATCCAATAATTCAAACTAAAAGTGATATAGATACAGCTATACAAATATACACATATACAATTAAAGATGCCTTCGAAAGAGTTACTCATTACAAGTCATATAAACAAGTGCAATATAAAAATATAGAACTTGAATCACTTCTAAGTCGTAAAAGGGTACTCAGAAGAAGATGGCAGAAATACAAGATTCGTGCAGATAAAACTGCACTGAACAAAATTCAAAAAGAAGTCAAGAACTTACTTACAGAACTCAGACAGGATAATTTTGATGAAAAACTTCTCCTTTGTGAATCAGAACCTTCAAAATTGTGGAAAATTAGTCGTGCCTTGACAGGGAAAAGAACCAGACCTGAAAACCATGCGCTGAAGAACTGTGATGGAACAGTTGTGTATAGCGATCAAGGCAAAGCAGATATTATTGCCAGAGATTTACAATCACGGTTTCAAACAAACAGTCTTGCAAAATGTAATGATAATTTCACTCGTGATGTAGAATTCATACTTCAAAACTATTTCAGTAAACGTCCAGAAAGTTCACCAGAAATTATTTGTCCTTCAGAAGTAAGAAACATAATAAAAGATCTAAACCCTACGAAATCACCTGGTCCTGATCATGTTCATAATCAGTTATTACAAAATCTTCCTTTACCAGCTGTAACACATCTCACAAAGATTTTCAACTCTTGTCTTCGATTAAATTATTTTCCCTATGAATGGAAGAAAGGAGTTATTATTGCACTCCCAAAACCAGGAAAGAGCCCATTATATCCGGAAAATTTAAGACCAATTACTTTATTAAATACTATGAGTAAAATCCTGGAAAGAATCATCTTAAAATTTATTTCACAACAAAAATGTTACATACCTAATGAACAGTTTGGATTCAGAGAACACCACAGTACAACACATCAACTCTATCGTTTATGTAATCACATAAATTCCACTATAGTTAGTGGTCAACACACAGTTTGTGTCTTCCTAGATGTTGAAAAAGCATTCGATACTGTATGGCCTCAAGGTTTGCTTATAAAATTGATAACGTCTGACCTACCTGATACCTATGTGCATATCATAAAGAGCTTCCTAACAGAAAGAACCTTCAAAGTGAAAATCAATAACACATTCTCTTCCGAAAAAACAATAAATGCAGGTGTTCCTCAAGGTGCAGTTTTATCACCTACACTTTTTAATATCTATACAGCAGATTTCCCTCGCCACAAAAACTGTCGTTTCGCCCAGTATGCTGATGACACAGTTATATTCACTTCAGACATGGATATTCACATTGCATATAATAATTTACAGGATTACTTAAACAAGATAGAAAATTGGCTCATAAATTGGAAAATAAAAATCAATGCCTCTAAGAGTTCTGTAGTAATTTTCACTAAAAGAAGACCGCAAGAACCATTTGAACTGAAACTTTTTGATGTAGTAATTCCAAATCAAAAAGAAACAACTTATTTGGGAATACTTTTGGACCATAGACTTTCTTTTAAGCCTCACATGAATAAAATTGCTGCCAAAGGATATGCTATGTTTCAACGTTTGTATCCTTTATTCAAGTCGCCATCGCTGAGTTTGTGGACTAAGAAAACTTTCTATATAACAATAATCAGAGCTAGCCTCCTATATGCATATCCAGCTTGGTCATCTGTCAATGGGTCTCTACTGAGAAGACTGCGTGGTGTACAAAGAACAGTTCTGCGCACAATTGCTGGAGCTGATTACACAACATCCAATAAATTTTTACATGACGTTTTGGACATAGCATCAATTGAAGAGTTTTCGGAAAATTTAAAATTCAAATTTATACAAACATTGAAAAATCATCCAAATCCTCTGCTACAGAAGTTTAATCATCAAACATAAATAATAAAACCCAAGTTATACCAGCCATATCTTTTACAAATTCATCATGGTTTAACATCAAGGACTGAAGAACTAGACTGAACAATTTCAAAGTGTTATAAATTAAAGGAGGAGTCAAAAGCAAGTCAGCTTGATCTCCGGTCATATAAACTTTCAGTGAAACAAGATGTTGGTTGGTTGGTCAGTTTATATATCGCCGCTAGTTGTCACTAGTTGTGAAGCGCTGTCAATCAATTTGCATTTTTAATTTCGTGAATGAATCATGAAATTTTGTCCACCGCCATTACGCATAATCATCTCGTGGAATCCCTGAGGATCTTTCGCGGAACTCTGGGGTTCCGTGGAACCCAGTTTGAGAACCACTGCGTACAATAAAGGCTGGTTCACAATAAACCGGGAACAGAAACGACAACGAGAACGGAAATAATGTTGAAATAAATGTATTTAAATGTATGCATTCACATACTTAATTTAATACATTTATTTCAACATTATTTCCGTTCTCGTTGACGTTTCCGTTCCCAGTTTATGTGAACCAACCTTAACACTTTCCTGGACTCTGCTAATTTGGCAGAATGGAAAATTCCACATCTGAGATAGAGTTTATTACTCCAGCAATATGTTGATAGACAAGAATGGTGATTAGCAGTGATAAATAAAATGTTGACCTGATAGGTAGGCCTATATTTTGTCTGCATTTCTCTCTTTCAGGGGCAGGGTTTTTATATTTGCCATAAATCGGGAATTATGGCAACCCTATTTGCAAAAAAAAAAAGTAAAGCAGAGATTCCTTGATCACAAAGTTCAAGAGGTGTAAAAGATTGTTAGCCACCGGCGTAGTTCTGTCGGTTAAGGCGCTTGCCTGCTGATCCGGAGTTGAGCTCGGATGCGGGTTCGATCCTCGCTTATGCTGTTTACCTGGTTGGGTTCTTTCCGAGGTTTTCTCCAACCGCAAGGAGAATGTCTAGTAATCTATGTCGAATCCTGGCCTTATCTTGGCAAAATACAGTCTCGCTATCACCAATCCCATCGAAGCTAAATAACCTAGTGGTAGTTGATACAGCGTCGTTAAATAACTAAGAAAAAAAAAAAAGAAAACAAGATTGTTTCCCACTCACAGAGTTGGCAAAGCATTTTGCTAGGAATCTCCTATGTTGGAGGCGAAGGCGGAAGACTGCCGGTAATGTGCGAATGTTTATAGCAATGCAGCAGATACGCGATGGTCGCGCTTCGAGAAGGAACTCCATTCAGGGAGAAGCCTCGCTGTGAAATGAGTGTAGCACATCTTTTGGTCAACAGGTTCTATTTCTGCAGCAACACATTCCTACATGATAATGCCGTGATCACAATGGCTGGAACTCTTCTACCGCACATATGTATTAGTGTCTGAAGCAACGGGAAAATTTCCTGCAAACGTAAGTCTTAATCTGTTAAACATCAAAGCCTATCCTGCCAACTCAGCAAACATGTCCGAACAAAATCTTTGGGTTTTTTTGAAAGACGTGTTATGACCAGACCTCACAGGAAGGAGAAGCACGTACTCCTAGTAGTGGACTGGCTAGGCTGAAAATTCTGCTTACCTTATATCTTTTTATAGAGGAGATATTTCCCTGCTTTTCTATCAAAATATTTTTGTGACACCGATCCCACAAGAAGATGATGACCGCTCATGTTCACCTCCAAACAGAATACAGATATAACAATATAATTTATTTGTCTCAGAGCATTCTGTTAGCCAAAGATATTTCTTATACCACGAAAATTGAAAATTCCTATTTTGTCTTCCTCCAGCTGCTGTTTTAATAATATGTAAATGTAGTGTCGATCTCCTATCTTTGTAAGCACATTTTGTTTCATACGTCCAACTAAAACGGTTTTTCTTTGAATTCTACAAGAGTAAACTTAATATGTAGAAGAATCGGAGTTAAATCAAGTGTTACGATACATCGTTATTACGAACTTATAGGCCTAATGTTACCGAGTATAATAACTCAAATTTTTTGGGTAGGCTAAGCCTCAAAAGCTTCTAAGACCTTCGCCACTGACAGAGACTACAAACACAACACGGATCTCATATACTGTAGTTTGAAATTTTTCACTAGGAACAGTGCCCACAGTGGCTAATTTTTTTAAAAGTGTCGAGATATCCCAAAACGACTCTACAAGAACTGGACTACGAAGATGTAATCGATCATTTTTCCACAAAGAAAATCCACTGTAAACTATTCGTCGCCTGATTTGCATTGGATATTAAGTTAAATATGTGTTATTATTATTATTATTATTATTATTTATTATTATTATTATTATTATTATTATTATTATTAGTGCTGTCGATCGATCAAAATATTTAATCGATTAATGTTTTGTTCTGCCGATTAATCGAGCTTTAATCGATTCGAAAAAAGTTTTATATACTGTAATACACAATTATTATTGTTAAATTTAATTTGTGTTCGGTGATAAGCATAAGTATTAAAATATGTTGTATATCTGTATATATACCATATCGTTATATTAGAAAACAATAGTGTTTTAGTTATTTACTAACATATTTATTAAGTAAGCTTATAATTTATTGTGTCAATTTCTCCGGGAATTTTTGAGACAAATAGGCCTACAAATAAAAAAGTACGAGGACTCACCTAGTTAATACCATTTCATCCATGATTTTAAACATGTGAGTGCATTTACATGCTCCGAATTAAGTGCCGCTCTGCGTTTAGTAACAATGTTTCCTGCATCACTAAACACGAGAAAACTTTTTTTTTTCTGTCAAGCACTTCTCTACGATCGTTCAATTTAAATCCAAACGTTTCACCGAGTTTACCTCTCAAATTCTCATATATGGCATAATGGAGTTTTCACTTTTCACAGACCACAGAAATCTGATTTTTTTTTCTTTAGCAAACTAAACACACAAGCTTCATCTACAAACTCAGTAAAGAAACTGCAACAGTGCAGCTGTCAAAGCAGAAGACTGGCCCCTATTGTAATCGGGTTACAAAATTTTAGAAAGAGAAGATAATAATTATTACTTTCTCACTTGCATACAGTGTAGCCATGACTAACGGATGAAGGGGTGAATCCCAGAAAAGTATGTATTTTATGGGCTAGGAAGATGAGCTAACAACAAGGTGAAAGTTTTCTTCGAAAACTATAAAATTTAATAAGGATTTCGCAGTGTGTTTCAACTTTCAATAGAGATAGACCAGGTCACTGTCCTCATATCTCCATCTCTTTCTGAAGTGTTTGTGCAAAGATTTGCCCTATGCTACCTGCTACCTGCTTTGCAGTTACAAAATAATGTTACTGTTGTGCTTTGAAGTAAGCAATTTCTGAGAAACGAATGTTGTCGGAGTTTTTAGTCTTAGTTTGCATTAACAAAATAATAATATCAAGTATAACCAATTCATTTTAATCGACTCGATTATTCGATTAACTATTTTCGATCGACTAATCTTACAACATAAATTGATCGATTAATCGATTAAATCCCACAATAATAATAATAATAATAATAATAATAATAATAATAATAATAATAATAATAATAATAATAATAATAATAATAATTATTACCGGTATTACTATAGGTTGTTTGGCGCGAATTCATCTCAAAATAAGGGGAGTAAATAATTTTCTTTGCACAGCGGCGCCTATTCGCCATTGTAATCTATATATTGGACCTAAATCTCAGTTTTTATTAGCCCATCGTGATAGAGTTTCACTTGAAGCCTTGAAATGCTTCGCGTGTTGTTTACTGTTATTTAAAACAATATAAACATAAATTTTTGTGGAAAACATCGGGTCTGAATAGCTCATTTCAAGCTGTTCCATAAATCTATAAATGAAGTTTTGGAGCTCCTTATACTTCAACGAAAAAATTCTCGTGTATGTAGTTAACTTGCTTTTGTAACATTTAATCTTTCACGCATAAATGATTCAAGTCTTCCTTACTATTCCATAAGATCTTTCGCATTTGTAATACAAAAAATTGTAAAACGTAGGTGTGCCTAAAGGTGATCAATTTCCACGTCACACAAGAATTAATGATCACAGACATTGGTCAAAAGTCTTTAATGTTTCAATACACACTCAAGATACTTTTTTTTTTCAAAGACGGTTGTGTTATGGCTTGATAAAAGAACAGAGAGAGAGAGAGAGAGAGAGAGAGAGAGAGAGAGAGAGAGAGAGAGAGAGAGAGACTGTCGTATTCTTTTCTATGTCAACAAAGTTATTTGATTGGTTGTTCCTAATGTTCAGTTTTCTGAAGATACCGGTACTACATTCAGTTTCAGTACAGTTTCGAATTGATGGTGATAGAAGTACCGGTAGTGTTGTTTAATGCTGCTAAAAGGGAATTTTTGTTTCATAAACTTACAAAATCATTTGGAATAACATATTTTAAAAAATCAAGAATATTATTAAAGTACTAAAATATATGTTGTAATAGGTTTAGCAAAATATTTAATAATAGGCTGATTTTCAATATAATTTAAGCATTAAACAAATGAAAACCTTCAGATCTGAGATTCCAGTTTCGAAATGTTCACAATCTGATAGGAATAATCATATATGGGAAGCACTAGTTCAATCAGGACGTCATTATATGACTGTTACAACTATCCCAGGACTGCAGAATATTCATAATGCATCAGGGCGGATGTCGAACTTCGTATGGACTACTCTTTTTGTAATAGGCCTTGCATGCACCATTCGAGATGTGTACACTACGACTACAGAGTATCTTGCTTATCCAGTAGTAACTTCCATGACAATGGATCAGGTAGTTACTCTGCAGTTTCCATCAGTAACAGTATGCAACCTGAACCGCGTCCACTGCACAAAACTACGATCACTTGTGGCGCAGAACTGGGGAACTGAGCTGGGAACACGTCTGCTGGAACTTCACAGTCTTACCAATTGTCATGTGGACTTTTCATGGAAACCTGGATTTCGAACGACAGGTAAAGCTAAAAGGAAAGAGAAGAAAAATACACCTTCTGTTAACAAAGCTTCACAAAACTCCAGACATTATGGAAGAACATCTGAGGATATTACCACACCTGCTGAAGACACTGCTAATACAAAGGTAAAAGTAATTAGTTTTAAAGTTAATACTTTCAATATAAATATTTATGCTTAATATTAATGCGGGGGAAAGGAACTAGCCACCTTGCCCCATTATCTCCTGGCTTAGTTGCCTAATGGGTGATGCCTTATTGGTGTCACTTGTGAGGATGAAACCTGTCTTCGAACAGTTTACCAACAACAACAATACTAGGCCTACTACTTAATTACTATAGCGAGCTGGGCTTATAAGCCAGGGATCCAGGTTCAGCTTCTTACCTATGATTTTTATTAGGTAACATGCATTCCAGTAAACCTCTCCGAACGAACTACATTTAAAGCTGGTAATTTTGCGATGAATGAATTGTTTTCAGATCTTTTTGTCACATTAGGTAACATGAATTCCAGTAAACCTCTCCGAACGAACTACATTTATAGCTGATAATTCTGCGATGAATGGTTTTCAGATCTTTTTGTCACAGTAAAAGTTGGCACAGGAGTAACTGAAGCTAACTTTAGTAATTGGCATCGCTTTCAGGGTGTTTATGGATAGTTGATTTTATCACTTTCCGATGAAGCATACATGTGCAAAAACACTCGTTTGGTAGGAGCATTACTTCCGGACAAACAGAAAAAAACCGCCAATATTTTAATAATATTTTAGTACGACACATTACAAAAATTATTGAAGTGGGAAAGAATTTCCATCTAGCACTGCTCAGGTGACTTTTTGAAAGACTTCCACTTGACTAGTGTTTTCTAGAATTAGGGGAAGGTTGCCTATATCGTACCACTTTTCAGTTTTTCTTTAGTTATTTCTAAATGGGAAGGAATTTTAATTGCATATACTGTTAAACATTGAGACAGTACCTTGG
This sequence comes from Periplaneta americana, assembly GCF_040183065.1. Classification (NCBI taxonomy): domain Eukaryota; kingdom Metazoa; phylum Arthropoda; class Insecta; order Blattodea; family Blattidae; genus Periplaneta; species Periplaneta americana. The sequence continues at coordinate 94,586,087 of NC_091120.1, read as the reverse complement.
GACACAAAATATATATTTTTTTCAGAATTTTTAAATAATTATCAGTTGTTTTAAAAAACATTATTCAAAACTCTGCAAGTGGTACGATTTGTGCGCCTAGTTTCCTAAATCGTACCTAGAGGTTGGTTAAATCGCACCCATTTGTAGAATACACAATCTTCAAAATAAGAACTACATAAAAATAACTTATTTCATTATATTATTGTCATTTAATATGACGTTTTCTTAATACAAATGAGAAACAAATATGTTTTAAGATACAAAGATTTTTTATAATATATAAATCTTAAATGGCTCTATTATCAAGATCTAATAAAATGAAAACACAAAGAGGCACTCAAGATTAAATCTTATTTAACACAAATAAAAGATACCTTCTTGTCAGATTCTGTCGTTACACATGTCACAGACAAAATGACAACGTTCTTGTGCCGTAGAAACTCCAGCACATGTCTCATGCACCGATTGATTGCACGCAGAGCAAGGAATCATATCTTCAATGACAGCTTCTTCACAGATAAAATAAAACCAGTCCTCTTCTTTTTCATCAACATAAATAATTTTACATGTTTTTATCTTTCTTTTTGATAGCTGATTTGCTTTTCTTTTTATTTGTTTCCTTGAAGTTCTTCCTTTTGGTTTCTTCTGCTGCAATTGATTCTCATAGGGACGAGAAGTTAGCACAACAGCTTACTGAGCACTTTTTCCCATTCTCGTTTGAACTGAAATCTTTGGTTTAAGGAGAAACCCGTTCCGTCAACGTTAAATATGTACAAAGCGTCTATGAAGTACTCGTCGACTACCTTCTCGAAACGACCAAAAAACTCTTTAACATTAATTTTATTAAGCGCTTTGGAACGAGCAATAGATACAGTTTCCAGTTGCCGCAAACTTAAATTTGGATGCCTCTTGATGAACCCATAATAGCACTTCTTTCTCGCCAGTCGTATTCATTTATTTATTGAACGGATTTGGAAGGTGTCGGTCTGCTTCTAACACATCGAAGGCAAGCTTCCTGACGTCTTTTATAGTAAGTCCAGAAAGATATTCTTCAAACATCAAAATATGTTACACCAATTCCTCTTCTATTTCCCGTGAAATAGCTGTATTCTTCCCGTTGACGGATCCATTTGCAGGACAATCCAGACCTCTCTTCACCTTGCCCATCAAATATCGCTTGAAAATCGATTTTGGGATTTCGTACTTACGAAAACATTCATTCAATCCCACTGCCCCGGATCGAAATTCATCCACTGTCCTAAGTAAAGCACTTGGTTCCGATTTTCCGTATTCTCGTTTGGTCATTATCTATTTTGAAATTTGAAAATATTATGCACCTAACGTTATTTGTTCACGTTGCCAAAATCGTACTGGTACGATATGAGCAACTTTTTAAAGGTACGATTTAGGAAACTAGCATTCAAAGCAAACTATTCAGATTGTAACCTAAATAAAGCTGTTACAGTGACTATTTTTACCATTTAAATAATGCAAACGATCTGATATACTAGGTGTAATAAAACACATTCATTAAACTAACTCAATGTTTCAATAAAAGCTTACGAAAGAGTAACAAAATCTTATATGAGAAATCAGAACTTACTATTAAGCACGATTTAATACAGCTGTTGTCTTGGGTGAAAGGCGGAAAACTGAACGCGTATCAGTTTCTATTTGTATTTCATGAAAAACTCCCTAGATGGTCCATGCATGCAATACTTTCCTCAACATTAATAGTGGTACGATTTCGGCGCCGGTACGATTTAGGCTACTTTCCCCTACAATATATTGTTGACGCATATGTATTGTGACTTAGTGTCCCGATTTAGAGTTGAAGAAAAAAAAAAGACGGGACAAAGGTTGAAACAAAGGGCTGTTCCGGACAAATGACAACGTCTGGTCACCTTAAATTCAAGACCAATTAAAATATGAGATTTGCAGAAACATTCTCTCCATAATTTATTTCAATACCCACACAAAATTAGTAATACTGACAATACTTCATAAATTGCAAGTTAAAATACGGGAGAGATAAGTAAAATGGATATTATTCATTCCAGTTACGTCAAGAATGCTAAATTATAGCTGTAAAAATTCTATACTCTAATTTGTGTCTATTTTGTTACAGACAATTGACAACGAGACTTCAACTGAGCCAACTCTTACTAAGAAGAATATTGTGAGCCAGACTCAATCTTTCAATGACTTGATGCACTTCATGGCGGTATACACTAACTTCTCCTCTGATGTTAGGAAGGAATTAGGGCACGAATTTAAAGATTTTATTCGCTCTTGCACATTTAGTGGCAAATCCTGCTTGAATGAGACACTGTAAGAATATTAATACTTATATTTTTCTTTGTCTGTATGAATTTTATACTTAAAATAAGCAATTATGTTCAAAATATTTTGGAAACTGGGAAAGAGACTAGTTTTTCTTTTTACTAAAATCAAGCGTAAGGTATTGTTTCTCGTTAGAAATTGAAAGCCCTGCCGAAAATTTTAACACTGTGCGTAGATTTTTAGACTAAGGGTTTTGTACTAATTGAAATAACCGAAGCTAACTTTAGATGATTTTATTTACTTCCAACAGATGAAATGGAGCTCCTCTAACCTTCCTTCCTTTTGGGGACTTCTTAGTTAACCATAACACATAATTTTTCATTACATCTTTTACCCATTTTGAAATAATTCAGTTCCATTATCATGATAGAAATGGTGTTACCTTTTATAGTTCATCTTATTGAGCTATTATTCAAGTGACTTACTTAACGAAATAGTTTAATATGGATCCAAATAAAAATACGAACTTTCGTTTTATGGATTACACACGAAACGCATTCTACATAATCTAAAAATTAAGAAATTTAACTTCATTTATAAATTGTACGAGTTAAGCAGTTATATGAAATTATTATATTTCTTTCAAATTGACATAAAATATTAAGATATATATTAGCATAATTTGTGATATTACTTTTATATTTACAAAATCGGTATTTGAAATTGATGTAAATATTTATTAGTGATAACTATCTGAAACTCCTTCCTTTAAATTCTAAATCTTTAGAATCTTCCAGTAATGAATAATTTCGGTAGAGTGTTGGTGCGCTAAGCCAAAGGTTCCGGAATCGATACCCAGTTCCGAAACAATTTTTTCTTTGAAATTATTCAAGTCTGCTTCACAGGGAGCTTTACCTGAAAGCTAGATTTGCATAATATATACGTTACCGTAGGTATGTCAACAGAAAACCACAATAATTTCAAGTTACACAGAGTTTGTATGCATTAGATGTGGGTTTCTGGCATCTTGTCAGCCCATTCGAGTGGGAAAAAATTGAGACGGCCCCGGAATAATTTTTCCCTTGAAATTATTCAAGTCTTCCATTAATGGTTCAGCAATGAAAATCAAATCGATTTAAAAGGGAAGGTAAATCTTTGGCATTGAGCCCTTTCTAGCCTGCTCTCAGCTATACTTACGCCCTGCTGTGTTGTACTGTAGCTTCCAGTGTGAAGGCTTGGACTGAATTCATAACTAAAAGTAGAAATAAGTCTGTATATAATTTATTTCCCTTAGTCAAGCCCTTTTTTCGTAGATACAATATAAGTAGTCTAATTTCCAGTTTATTCTGAGTAGTACAATAAATCACGAAGGAAAGCGTTGGCTTATTTGCTAATATGTGTTTTGATCTTAAATAAAGGTGTGGGCCTGCTAATTTGTTATTAAAAATAATTACATTTCACCTGCATAATTCCCGGATTATGAACAAAATTCAACCAATAGCTAAGGAGAAAGCGCTGTACATCGACGAAGATAAAGATAGCATGTCAAAAACTACTTTTTTGTATCAGGAATTGCTGAAAATGAGTATTTTTAGAAAATCTCTAAATCATCATCATCATCATCATCATCATCATCATCATCATCATCATCATCATCATCACCATCATCATCATCATCATCTTTTTTTGTAGAATCACAAAATTTTCTCTGTGGAGAAAGTAAAAAGAAAATTAAGAGGAAATACAGCAGAATACGGATGATAAAAGAGTTAAATGTACATTTCATACTGTATGTGCTAAAATTGACAGCAATAGGCATATGCATTTAGAAAGCGATTAATTAATTTCCTCAAAATACAATAAACTTTCGTCTCATATGAACTGTAGATCCAAGAATAAAGCAATACAAACGAAAGGAAGGAATTTCCATGTGTAATATTGCGTGTTGCATAGATAGTATTGTATTATACTTCATTTATGTCATCCTCAATGAAAATTAAAACATCAATATCATCTGCTTTAATTGCTAGGCCTTTGATCTGTTCCGTCTTCGGGGGAATTCATCTTACCACCTTGTTCTTGGTCGTCCATATCTCGGTATCTTTGTGATTTGTAATTTAGTACTATTTCGGCAGCCTATTATTGTTCATTCTTAAAATATGCTGGGATACGAGTTGTGTTTTTTGTGTAATAGTTTCTTCTTAATTATATATATTTTGTTGTTGGCGGATATTTGGATTTCTGTTCTTGTCTAAACGAATAATACCAGCTACTGCTTTCAAAAATTTAATTTCAATTGGTTCTATTCTTCATTTATCATTTTTCTTTATTGTCTAGTTCTCGCAGCTATACATCAGTATCGGAGTTGCTAAGACTTTATAAAATTTCATTTGTGTACTACTTTGTGTTTTTTTGTCTTAAAAATTTTCTAATAGTCCCACATATTCTTCCAAATTTGTTTAATTTAATATCTAAATCTTCACTGCAGTCTTATGATACATTGAAAACTAAGTAGTTAAAATTCTAAACCTGTTCAATTGATTTATCATTAATAACTAATTTGAATCTGATAGGAGTTTTCCCCTGAAAGACCATAACCTTAGTTTTAGTCGTTGACACTTTTAGATTAGTCCTATATTCAGCCATAACCTTTTGAAGACTGTATGTGTTTATTTGTAGACTGTATTCTGATATCCCAAATACTGCCTGGTATCGGCAAATAAAATTGTCTTTAATATATTTTATTATCTAAATGTATTCCATTTATAATTTTTCCATTTATCTATGGCTTCATCAATATAAGTACAAAACAGAGCAGGGGACATGGGATACTCCTGCTTAACACCTTGATTTAATAGTTCTTTGGTATCACCTATTCTGTCTCCATTGTGTACTACTATTTTGTTTCCTTATACATAGATTTTATCACGTTTATTATATGACTGGGATATCCCTTTTTTCTCATTATTTCTCAAAGTTTGCTCCTTAGAACACGATCAAATGTCTTTTCATAATTGAAAATTAAAGTATATTCATATTAGGCCTGCTTGATTTTCAATTTGTTTTTATTTTTATACTCCAAATGTCTGTATAAAGATGAGCGCATTCTGACTTCTTTTTGTTAAAGTAGCTGTAAATCAACTTAAATATGTGCACTTTTCAGCTGACTTTTATATCTTGCAGAAATACACATAAGTAAGTATCTAGTATCCCATGCTTCAGAAATTAAATGGTGAATGTCTTCATTATCCCGTCATGAAATGCTGCACAAAACCGGAAGCAAAATTCAATTATGTTGGATTTAGTGACGTGTGCAATTACTGGGTATACTGGAGTAGAATCATTCTTTTTTAATTCTTACGTTTAATCCTAGATCATATATGTAACAGATAGGCCGGCCTTATAGGCTTTGACAACTTTTGTCAGGTTTACTACGCTGCCATCTAGTTGTTACATAAGGAGTCACGTCATAATTCCCATTTGAATTTCATTAGCGACTGTACTGCCATCTCGTGTTCGTTAGGGCGGACGGATGGCGATCCTGACGGTTGTTCTTTTCAAAGTGCTGCCGATTTTAACATAGCGATGAGTTATCTGTTACATATATGATCTAGGGTTAATCCATATCAGAATTTTTGTATGATGCCATATTGGTTTGTACTTACGAATAGGCTATCGTTAGCTATCACATATATTTTAGAGAAATAGTATAAACTGTATAATATTTATGGAAAAACAATTTTCATATAGCCTATTTGAAGCTAATCACTGATGGACTGAAGATTTAATATACAATTTTACAAACGGATAAATCAATTGAAAATATTCTAGACCATAACATTATTAATGTAGGACAAATGGGTTTGCTGCCAAACGTCCAGCATTAGACAACAACAACAACAACAATAACGACGACGACAACGACAACAACATTAAATATATCCACAATATAAAATGGACTTATTGTAAGTGATGTTTATTTGCAGATATTTCAAACATGTTATCAATAACGCTTTTGGAAACTGCTACACTTTCAGCACAGATAGAAGAACTATAATTCCAGGTAGAGATTATGGTAAGTTTATATCGTACATATTCCTATTAGAGTGTATTTTACGAAATAGAGAAATCAACAGAGAAAAAAGAGTACCACATCTGAGTTAAATTTACAGTCTAACGTTTACTTCCAAATCATACAAAATGTAGAGAACTGTTGCGGTTTTGTAAAACGCATTTTGACATACATTCATATGCCTACTCATTTAACTCTTTCATTCACTGCGTCCTACACAGAGGACAGCAACTTCAATGCCGCTTCATGGACAGTTGTTGACAGGTCCTTTTAGTCACCTGGTCCTCTTGAGTGGACAATTCATATCTGCAAATCTAGTCATCATGCTGTAAAAATGAGACTGTGGGCAATTTACAAAATCTTAAAAGGAGCAAAAAACAAACAATTAGACTTTTCTAAAAAAGAACATAATTCGTGACTGAAAGTGTTAAATGCCTCTTTATATATTATTTTCTTTCCTCTTGTCAAAGTGAGATGGTGGAAGAGACGGTGAAAACTTGCCTTGAACAAACCTCCCATTCCAAAATAACACTTGAAGTTGTAATTATAGATATTATTGGCAGAATTACCTGAGTAACTACAACCACAATAACATTGTATCTACTATATATGTTTGCCAGGAGACACGCCCGACGCGATGTTGTACACCGAACGTAAATATAAGGGTCTCAGCCTTTTCAAAGCTCAATGGGAAGCATATTTACAGCATCTCAATATTTGCAACACATTATTGAGAACCTCGAATCCTCTTGTCGTTTCTACAAGGAACATAGCAGCAGAAAAGAAAGTATGTTCCAGGAAGTTAAAAATTCCACCTGAAGATCTGGATATAAGTAACATCAATGTCCATAAACTACGACAAAATCTTAGGAAACAAGAGTACGACAAATGGTGTGCGCTTCCACATAAAGGAAAAGGTGTTATTTTATTTCAAGAATATACTCCCGGAAATGGATTTTTTCTAAGGAGGGTCTATCTTCCTCTGAATGGCGGGACGCAATTAAGATGAATGCTAACATAGCACCAGTGAGAAGTCTTCATGGGAGATCCTTGGACGGTTTCCGTTGCAGATACTGCAACGAGATTGAAACCTTAGCACACGTCCTAGGATCCTGTCAGCATGGAGAACTCCTGAGAAATTCACGCCATCATAACATCCGAAAACTAATAGCACAAGCCCTTAGAAACAAATCCTTCGAGGTCCATGAAGAGGTGCACTGCGTTGCGTCTGAAGGCGGCGGAATTAGAAGAGCGGACATCGTGGCTCTAGACAAGACTAATAGTAAAGGCTTTATACTGGACCCAACTGTTAGATTTGAGATGAGCCAGACCCAACCATCCGAGGTCAACAAAGAAAAACAACAAATTTATGAGCCTACTATTCCGTATTTTCGAGAAAAATATCAGATGGAAGGCACCTGGGAAGTACATGGTTTAATGATCGGAGCGAGGGGCACCATCCCACGATCAACTGTAAACACTATCAAAACATTTGGAATCCATGACATCATTCCAAAAATAATTACTTCAACCATTAAAGGGTCTGTGGCAATTCTGAAAAATCATTTATACGGACTATCATAATACCCCCCCCCCTTTTCTATTCGTTAGTGTGTGATTGTTACAAATATATGTACAAATTTCTTATTTCTTAAACTTAAGCTCCTAGTTCACATTTAAATTTGGCTCATCTATCTTACTGTAATCATTACTATTCTTATATGTGTGTTATTCTGTGTTTTTGGCAACCCAGGATGCCTGGGCAGACTATTTCTTGAAATAAATTATATATATATATATATATATATATATATATATATATATATATGTGTGTGTGTGTGTGTGTGTGTGTGTGTTTGTAGGTAATACGCGCACGTGTATGTAACATAAATCTGTGGTATTTTATGACAATTTTCTCCCACTTTTTGAACGGATAATTTCACGTTTCTTTTTCTTGAGGAAGTCATAGGTAGTTCATTTTAAATCCTCAGAGCTTTGACAAAGTAAGTTTTCGGCCTGAGATAATTATGTCTAAGGTGATAATAATAATTGTGACTATGCTCCAAGTGTTTTTTTGGGCACATATCGATATACCTAATTTTATTACATATACGGAACTATAAATAAAACATTAAAATACTCTAAAAGACGTTGAAATTAAATTCTATGAAATAAAAGCCACGATGCTACTGAAGTGAAATAAACAAATAAACAGACAAACACACATAAATAAATAAATAAATAAATAAATAAATAAATAAATAAATAAATAAATAAATAAATAAATAAATAAATAAATAAATAAATAAGTAAATAAATAAATAAATAAATAAATAGGCAGACAGACAGACAGACAGATAGATAGATAGATAGATAGATAGATAGATAGATAGATAGATAGATAGATAGATAGATAGATAGATAGATAGATAGACAGACAGAGAGACAGACAGACAGACAGACAGACAGACAGACAGACAGACAGACAGACAGACAGACAGATAGATAGATAGATAGATAGATAGATAGATAGATAGATAGATAGATAGATAGATAGATAGATAGATAGATAGATAGATAGATAGATAAAACCAAAGAAAGAAAGTCAAAACCCTAGAAATGAAATGATTAAATCCCAACCAAGTAAGTTGTCCCAACCAGGATTTAAACCCGGGCCCGCTCGTTTTACGGTCAGACATGCTAACCGTTACTCTACAGCGGTGGACTCCACTAACTGTAAGATCATATTAACGAAATATGATATTACGAAGGTGCTAATCAATTTTTGAAATACAAGTATAAAGTAGAGATAGCTGTAATATATCACTCCAGGTTGAAATGAAATTGTTTTTTGACGATTTCAGGCATATTTAAAAGTATGTCACAATAAATAAGATTAAGTTAACTCCTAACAACAGAATGAAACACAATGTAATAGCCCTAAACACGCATTATGCAAGTAAATACTAATGCGATAAGCTACTAAAAATAGTAGACACATTTTATCATTTTTTTTTATTTTCGCGCTAAAAGTACGGTTTCCTGAACATTTTATCACAGTACCTTAATTTATAAGTGTACTTTATATAATTGGTAGAAGTTGTATTAACGTCAAATTTTGACACATTTTATCATTTTTTTATTTTCGCGCTAAAAGTGTATGGTTTCCTGAACATTTTATCACAATACATTAATTTATAAGTGTGCTTTATATACTTGGTAGAAGTATTAATGTACGAATTATGTGTAACCAAAATTTTAAATTTAATTATCTTAAAAACATTAATTGTCTAAGTTTACAACGTTAATTTTTTGAAGTGTTTATGAGATAATATTGAAATTTAGAATGTGTGATTATGATATTGACATGCATATTCAGTAAAAATTTCAACTCTCTAGCTAAAAAATTGTGAATTTTAGAAATTTCAGTAGCGGATCGCCTGAATATTTTGCTTATGGATCGCCTTCTTTTAATAACATAATTTTTTCTTTATAAATTAAAATAAAATCTTGGCACTATATTCTATAATTTAGGTAAACTGAAGTTCAGCTACCTACGATGAGTTCATATAAACGTAAGACAGTACTTTACGGGCATAAAAAATGTAAGACGTTATCACGCTAGCTAAGAAGTAAGAATATGAGAAAATATGCAATCTGGTAAACTTGCCGAGAAGTTTCAAATTTACTTTCAGTAAAAATTCTGTTATTTAATGCACAGGGTGTCCGACTCAAGCCGTTTATAAATTGTTTTAGGCATCACGCACAACACGACTAGGATTGGACACACATTACAGTACTTTTTGTCGTTGAAGTTCTCTAACTCGCAGCGCTTGTGTTTTAGTTTAAGTAACGGTTCAGAACAGCTAAAATAATAAACAGACATAGGTTCGGAGGACTAATAGACACATTAATTCATACGATGCGTCTGAGTAAAGAAATATTTATAATACGTAATAAAACTCTCGAGGATAGTTCATGACTCTTAGCTAGAGTGATGTGTTGGTATGAATGTTTCGACTGCCTGAGAGGGTTCGATATTTGGTTCTTCCTTTCGTACTACATAATTTCGAACTTCGATTCCAGGTGATTCTAGAATACGGATTCTAATTAATACTACTTTAGAAATGAAGTACGCAATCCATCGCAACATTATGAATCAGAATGTTTCACAGAAGTAGTTATAAAAGCTCGAATTCTACTGTTGGTAACCATTCACGGTTTGTATATCTGAAGCTCGTAACAGCAAAAGTGAAAGATAGGAAGAGAAGAATTAAATATAAAATGTTCCAACAAGCAACTTGGTCGACATCGTCCAACTCCATGCGGGTTGTTATCGATCTCACGTCTTAGACCAGTGGTCGTCAGCACACGCTGAAAAGGGTATCGGGTAAGGAGTGTATCGGAATATGCTCCGTGGTGCAGAAGGGAGAAGGAGAGCTGGTGCGGGCGATCAGTATCTGTAGACGAGAACGCTATTTGCAGCACCGTTAAATATTATCATGTCATAGCTCCAGTGATAATCAATCAATCAATCAATCAATCAATCAATCAATCAATCAATCAATCAATCAATCAATCAATCAATCAATCAATCAATCAATTGCGCTGTAATTTTTAGGATTCATAGATAAATGTCTAAGGAAAGTAGATAAAAAATTCGAAATCAAAATTTTTTTTGGAAAGTGAAAAAAAAAAAAGAATACTAACTTCGAAGTGATCTATTCAAAACAGACATTGACACCCTCAAAAGTTGATAAGCTGCAAACTTTTTTATTTTTCACTTTAGATGGAGGGTCAAAGCGAGAGAAATGTGTAGAAAGAATGAAAATTAGTTTTAAAAGTAGTTGCTATTCAAAATCTTCACTGGTTTCCGTGTTATGTCTAGTTAAACAAAGGACTTCGTATGCAGAGTGACTAACTTTTGTCTGTTAGTACTGCGGATTCTCATAGAAATCATAAACATTTATGTTGATTAAACTCTAGTATGACATACTTTGAAATTCAGAAAAATAAAAAGAAATCATAGCAGTTTTTATATTTATTATTGGTATTACTGTCACTATTATTATTATTATTATTAGGTATTATTATTATTATTATTATTATTATTATTATTATTATTATTATTATTATGTGGACTGAAGCTGTCTTGTTTCATTTTCCTGCCCTAGCGCAAGAGCCATTTCACTTAAAACCAATCAAGATTTCATATTGCTATCTCATTTTTTTTAAATTTTCGGCACTTTTAACTCTAAAATAAATTTGATCCGTGTATATTTCTTTTCTTGAAATCTAATTTCGGCAGATATTAAGTTACGAAATTTCCGAAAAACTGTTTGTACCAATTCCTGGGATCTATCTCCGGTTCTAATTGTTCACATTATTTAGTTCTGGGCTCAGGTAAAAGGTAAAAATGCCAGCGAAATACATATTCTACACATCAGGATTTGTGGGTTGTTCACTTCTTCCACTGGATCCCTCAATAATTTCAGCAGAGATACATTTTTTTTAGCTTATTGACATAATAAACGATCATGCTGAGTATTTATTAATTATATGAAATATGCTTATTTTAATGCATATGTGAACACTGTGTCCATCAATAAACTGTCATTGCTGACGTAATTTCTAGCACGAACAAAACCCCACCACTAAAATACTGCATACCCGCCAGCAGCCACGGTTGCACTAGCGTGTATCTCTTACCCACGGGTAAGAAACGCTAGCCCGAGGGTGCACTGTGCTGATGACCGCTGTCTTAGACCATATGGTCTGTCACAGTCTGAATCCAACTGTTTTTCTTAGTTTATCCGGGTTTTCTCGTTCTCATGGTAGTGTCAGGAGGCGTTGCATATTCAAAATATATCGAAATAAATTAATAAACCGTTTTAAAATTCTGAGCGGGTTTGTTATTTAAAGATAATTGCTTATTCCGAATGAAACAAAACAAATAAATTAATTTGAAGGATTGGATATAACTTGTGTATTAAGAAAACGATGTTATAGGAACTATAAGAAGAGCAAATGACTTGATAAAACATTATCCAGGACTGGAATAAACATTGGAAAGGAGAAAGAAAGTAAATAATTAACATAATAGGTTGACAGCACGTGTTTAACATAACATTATTGTACGAATGCTAATAAAGTACCATTCACATGATGTCAGTGAACGTTATACCTAAGGTTGCCAACCTCCCGTATTTCTCGGGATCTCCCATATTTTCCCATAATTTTTAACATTCTCCCGACTCCCGTACTTTATTCTCTTCGAGTATTTTTCTCCCTTATTTTTGCACAAGGTAAAAATCATCATTCTAAAAATTTGATTTTCTCGCGAAAGATTTTCTTTATATGATGAATTTTGTTGTTCAAGAGATGCTTTACTTCACACCTGTGGAGTAACGGCTAGCGTGTCTAGCCGCAAAACCAGGTGGCTCGGGTTCGAATCCCTGTCGGGGCAAGTTACCTGCTTGAGGTTTTTTCCGGGATTTTCCCTCAACCCAATTTGAGCAAATGCTGGGTAACTTTCGGTGCTGGACTCCGGACTCACCGGCATTATCACTTTCATCTCATTCAGACGCTAAATAACCTAAGATGATGATACAGAGCCGTAAAATAACCTACTAAAAAAGATGCTTTAAAATGTGAAGTCGTAACGCTTGCCAGAAATAGGTTTTAATGCTCACCTGTTTAAAATCAAACAATATCAATATTATAAATTTGGAAAAACTGGCTAGTTTGTTCTAAGCATACCAAATAGTAATGCTCATACATAGAGGGTGTTTCATCTCATGAGCAATAATTGGACTGATATTCTAGACAGGAGCACAACACATCTATTGAAATCAGAGCTTCAAACTGCAGTCGACTTCAACTATTACGCGAAACAAAATCTGTTTCAAAATACACTTAATTTAAGCGTAGCTGCCGAAAATTATTTTTTAGTAATTGAACGGAATAGTTTGCCAATTTTCTATGTGAAATTTTGTCGATTCCTTAGTCTCGCGTATATCGTCCAAAAAAGTTCGCAATCCTATTTATACTCATATCTGATTCCGCCTACAACACCATTAAATACCTCCTTCATGTCTCGATTGTTATTTGGACTGCCTAAGCAAAAATAAACAGCTTAAGTAGACACTATATAGGCCTACAAAATTTTGGAATGAAGTACCTCACAAAATAGGTACAAGAAAACGAGATCATAAAGTAAATATGTTACGTCTTGTGCCTTGTAGGGTTATCGATGGAACTGTACCTGGATCAAAAGAACTACTTGGGTGCAGGACTGAGCCCCCAGGCGGGCGCTCGTCTCGTTGTGCATCACACTGAACACCAACCACTGCCAGAAGAGAACGGGATTACTGTTCCTCCGCACGTTGCAACTAGCATTGCTCTTTTGGAGGTAAGGATATAATTAATCTTCTATTACACGAGTTCTGTGTATTGTAAGAGTGATGCGAATAATTTCGACACTATTTGATGGAGATAAAATAGAGGAATGAGGGGACATGAAAAACTTGCATACCAGTACCGTCATTTTTAGTTCATAATATGGAGGGTACCATGCCAGAAGAGCGTATCAACGAAACTGCAACTTTAAATTAGAGCAATGAATATATAGAATAATTTCATCAGTTCACAAAGTGCAGTCGTAGAGAGCGGTCGTGTGGTAAACAGTGTCTATAAGTAGGTTAGCGTGTGGAAGAAGTTATGGGTGACGATCTAGTTTCCTACAGAGCGCGGATCGGAGGCTATAATGCAGGGCATTACCACAGGCATACAAAATGTGAAAATGCTGTAGTGATAGATAGTTCCAATATATTTCTGACCACGGCTGTTTTATCAATCCTCTTAATTATTGGAAATGTGGAGTTAAACCCTGGGCCTGGCTCTAGGGAAGGAAGAGATAACAGTGATGAAGTGTTTCAAAGAGAATGGATAAACTATATGAAAGAAACGAGAGAAGACAGACAGAAAGCAAGTGTTCTACTAAATAAAGTTTCAAATGACTTAGATACACTAGTTAATAGGTATAATGAAGTGGAAAATAAGTTAAAAGAGGTCATTCAAGAGCAGGTGGTGTTAAAAGCAATAGTGAAAAGATGGGAAATTGAAAGCAGAAGAAATAACATTGTTTTCTATGGTGTGGAAGAGGAAAATTATGAAAAAGGAAGTGACACTTGTTTCGTTGTGTTAGACTTATTAATTAAATTTTTCAGACTTAACTTGGAGGTAAGCGCAATAAATAATGCTTATAGAGTTGGGAGAGGAAAGAATAGACCAATTGTCGTGAAATTAAACAGTTATTTCATCAAAGAACACATTATGGCTAACACGAAACAACTTAAAGGATCTAAGATTTACATCGAGAATGACTTCTCGAAAGAAATAAGAGAGAAACGAAAGAAATTAGTACCATTATTAAAAGAAGCCCGCTTTAAAGGCTTTAAAGCAAGCTTAGTGAATGATAAAATAAAGATAAATGGGAATATAGTCGACCTAGAATTCCTCAAAGATAAAAATATTGAGGATGTATTGAGCAGCTGCAAAAATAATAGAAATACGAAAATGGCGACAGATAGAAATAGATCATCCTCTCCACATAACGCAAACAGAAGAAGAAGTGGGTCACGAAGTAGAAAATCTAGAAGCGTAGAGAGAACCGAGCAGATAAGTAATGCTACTGATAGGCTTCAGCAATCTGAAATAACAAATTGGAGAATGGATGGGCTTACAGGAGCAAAGGAGTTAATAAGCTACCTAGATAAAACTGAGAACGATGTTAACAGAAATCCCGACAGACGAAACAAGAGTGGAGAAGGAAAACCTAGTTTGGAAGAAGTTACAGGAGCTAGAGAGGATGCTGTTAGGGGAAGTGTACCACAGGCTACCAGGGAGGGTAGACCGAGGAGCTCGAGTGGATGTATAGCAAGAAGGAGCGGTTTTGGAGCAACTAATGAGGTCAGCGCAAGTGAAGATCTGGTGACACAGTCTGGTGGAAGTTCGTGGTGCTTGAGAGGAAGTGAAACGTCTACTGTAAGGAGAATCGTTGCTGGATCAAACGATGAGGTCGATGCAGGTGACGAACATTTGCTCAGAGGTAAAATGACACATAGGAACTTTAATAAAAATAGATATGAACAATCTAATTCGAATAAGGATATAGTTAATGAAAGAATTTACTCGCTAAGAGATAGGCAGCAACAACGAATAAACTTTCCTGCTATTAGAAAAATTAATAATTAATTAAGTAAGAATGGTAGACATATTTAAAAAAAATAAATAAGATTTATTAGTGTCGAAGTTTTAATAAATAAAATTGAAAATAATACTTTTATGAATTTATTAAGTAATAACGGTGTAAATTATTATAGATGATAAAAGTGATAAAAAGATTAAGACGTTATAAATTGGTAAATATTATTCTTCAATTTGACAGGATGGTACTAAGTTATAAATGTATTAGAAACATAATAGCAATGAATGTAAATGAGTGCATGCGATTGAATTGATTAAAGTGGAATTTATGTTATCATGTAATTAGTTTGACAAATAATGTGTTTAAACAAGTAAGCTGACAGCTGTAATAAGGTTACGTCGAGGATTTTGCTGACGAGCGTAAGCACGAGGTTAGACACTGCCCTACATATTCACATAGAATGTACTGATTCAGCTATTCTGTTTGTTCACATATTGTCTGCATCTGCTAACCTCTATGCGATATTTATTACATGAAATAGTTAAGTATTCTGTAAACGAGGAACTGAAATTTAAATATAAATATGACTGTGGTAAAAGATAATTAGATGAATATAGCAGCAGGGACGATTTATATACACTTGTTTATTATAGAATAAAAAAAATGAGAATTTCAATCTTAGCATGTAGACAAGTTTTGAATGTGTAAAATGAATGCGATAGGGTGAAAACTTGCACTAAAACCAGAAGTAAGTGTAAGTTAAACCACATAAGTTGAATAATTATATGATAGAAAATTTGTTGTTAAATTGTGTAAATATTGTGTATTATCATTATTTGTGAATGTATCAGTTTTAAGATTAAGTTTATGTACTTTTGAACTATTAATAAATAATATCAATAATATAGAATAATTTCTTCTATCCTTGTCTACATCACAAGGTATTTTCTTTTATCCTTTCGTCCTCATGTCCATTGTAATTTTCAAAAGTTTGTTTTGAGACATAAAAAGGTGTCATTAAAATACTCAGATAACTCTGCATTTGTTGATACAACCATCTGGTATGATGCCTTCGATACGTATTGACCGTCTGATTGAGGTTCTGGCTGATATGTACATCTATTACTAGGCAGTAGGCCTACATCTCACTTGATGATATGTGTCAGACGAAGAACAATAATTATTGTTTGTGTGCATGTTAAGTCTGATTAGTGTAATTATGTAACTAGTCAGCGATGTATGCAATGGAAGAACTGGCCACCCTACCCCATTGTCTCCTGGCTTAGTTGACTCATGAATGATACCTTATTGGTGTCACTTGTGAGGTTCAAATGTATGTATGTATGTATGTATGTATGTATGTATGTATGTATGTATGTATGTATGTATGTATGTATGTTCATTCATAGTTTTCTGCACATGGGCAGGTATTTCACTGCAAACCCAGCATCATCTACTCTTTCCTATTTTCTGCTTTCCTTCTTGTCTCCTCATATGATACATATATATTCGTCTATCATCTGGTATCTTCTTCTGCCCCGAACTTTTCTTCCGTTCACCATCTCTTCCAGTGCACCCTTCAGCAGGCAGATTCTCTTTAGCCAGTGACCCAACCAATTCCTAGTTAACAAACAACAACAATATGTATTGTATATTGCATGTGATCAAAATAAATATAGGTTATATGAATCATAAAGTTGATTTAGGGGTTGGTTTCAGAAACGTTCAAGATTAGTGGCCCAACAGTTCTATTTGTTATTTTAAATCACTTTGATGTGGTGCAACTTTCCATGAATTAAAATAAATACACACAGTAGGCCTACATACATACATACAAACATACATACATACATACATACATACATACTTACATACATACATACATACATACATACATACATACATACATACATACATACATAGACCTACATACATTTGCTGATGATATGGTGTTGTTACCAGAAGAAGAGATGACATTAAGGAATATGTTACTGAAGCTAAATGACAGCCGTGAGCAGTATGGGATGAATATAAATGCAAACAAGACGAAGAAGATGGTTATCGGAAGAAAAATAAAGAACGCAAATGTACGAATTCGAAATGAGACAGTAGAACAAGTGGACTTCTTCATATACTCGTACTTGGGTGTACTACAAACAGTAACATGAGGTGCTGCCAGGGAGTCAATAGGAGGATAGCAATGACAAAGGAAGCTTTTAATAGAAAAAGGAGCATCTTCTGCGAAACTCTGGAAATATAACTAAGGAAGAGACTAGTGAAGTGCTTTATGTGGAGTGTTGGCATTGTATGGGGGCAGAAACATGGATATTACGACGAAGTTAAGAGAAACTACTAAAACCATTTGAACTGTGTATATGGAGAAGAATGGAGCGTGTGAAATGGAAGAATAAGAACATATTATGTTTTATTTAATGACGCTCGCAACTGCAGAGGTTATATCAGCGTCGCCGGATGTGCCGGAATTTTGTCCCGCAGGAGTTCTTTTACATGCCAGTAAATCTACTGACATAAGCCTGTCGCATTTAAGGACACTTAAATGCCATCGACCTGGCCCGGGATCGAACCCGCAACCTTGGGCATAGACGGCCAGCGCTATGCCAACTCGCCAACTCGTCGACCAGAATAAGAAATGAACCTGTACTAGAAAGAGTGGGTCAAGAAAGAATAATGCTGAAACTGATCAGGAAGAGAAAAAGGAATTAGTTGAGTCACTGGCTAAGGAGAAACTGCCTACAGAAGGATACACTGGAAGGAATGGTGAACGGGAGAAAATTTCGGGGCAGAAGAAGATATGCCTACCAGATGGTATACGAAGATATATATATATATATATATATATATATATAATGGATCATATGCGGAGACAAAAAGGAAAGCAGAAAATAGGAAAGATTAGAGAATGCTGAGTTTGCAGTGAAAGACCTGCCAATGGGCAGAAAACATGAATGAACATACACACAACACATACATACATACATACATACATACATACATACATACATACATACATACATACGTACATACATACATACATACATACATCACTGCTTCATGGTCTCATGAGATTAATTTCCTCTCAAAAATATAGAGTGGGAGTAAGCTTGTTAAAACGAAGCAAGATTAATTATTGTTTAAGCTACAGTACAATTTTTTAAATTTGAACTCTAAGGGGAATTGGATAAAATAATAATATTCGAAACATCGACAATTCGAATTAACCAGAAAATCACTCATTATTTTTTTTAGAATATGAATATCAATAAGGAATTATGCATTCTTAATAAGTAATGGATATGCAGTGTACTTTGGCTTCCCTACTGTTATGTTTTAACTACATCCATGTAAAAATTAGGCTACCAATAGAAGAAAATATTTCAACTTACTTTCCAGACGAACCAGTAACACATTAACTTCTGCATATAAATAATGAAGATTTTTTTCAAAACTCTTTCGAGGAAACACTTAATGTATCTAAAAGATTTAGAGTAGAATTAACGACAGCATTATAAGGTACCCGAAAATGCGGACTTGTAAGGGAGTTTGGGGCTAAGAAAAACTGAATATGTGAGCTCCAAGCCTGTTGGCCACTTGCCTCACCGGGTTTCGCCGTTTCTCTGAAGGAATTCTGGAGAATTTTGAAGGGCAAAGCAGAAAATGGACGTAACCTAATAGCTACCACAGGAGAGAACATGCAAAGTCCATAAATTGCCTATATACCGAAGGCAATATGCGAAATCCAAGGCTCCTATTTCAAAGGCTTCAATTTGGAAGAACGCAGAAACTTTTGTGGGGAGGAAGCTGTAGATCCGTAGTTCATTTCTTTAGGGCTCATCCCGACATTGTTCTTAGCGTCTTAGGAAAACCACGGAAAAACCACAGACAGTTCTCTTCTCTTCCAAGTTATTCACTGGTGGGCAAGGACGAGAGGGGCACATATAAGCTTACCTGTAAACATAGCGTTAGACTTCCCGCCATTGCTTTTACCTGTTGTCCTTCACTGGTTAACGATACGAAATCTGTTAACAGTAGCAGTGAACATTTGTGTTCCACTACGTGTTGATCACTATGAAGTTTAGGAATAGAATTTGAATTCTTGGAGTTATTAATAACGAGATTACCGAAAAACGCTTTCGAACTTTCTCTAAAATTCCAGATTGGATATTATTTTCGTTGAAATCAATACAGTCCTGGATTCGATTTATTAAAATGTAAGCTTAAAAATTTCGATTTAAATACGAATTATTAACATTGGTTCAAATAGGAATTTAAAAGAGGATAAACATGGATAAGTATAATTATCCAATGTCGAATTTATTAACCAAATTTATACTGTATTACTTTTGTCTATTAATTCATATTGATATAAGCTGCAATTTAAATTCTTTTTGATTTTGTCACAGGAATTTTTAATAAAATTGCCTATCTTAATATGTACAGGCCCGTGTTAAACGTTTGAAATTGCCGTACAGGACAAACTGCTCTTCGAGCTGGGATCGCACATGGTACGAAGCACAGGTGAATGGAATGTTTGCATACTCTTCAGAGGTAAATATCTAAAAATACATATTTTACTTGTGATGTAAACGTAGATATCTTAAAGCCCACATTTTAGACTGAAATCAAAGTTTAATATTATAACCCTTCACTTACAGCGATGCCAAAGGGTTTGCTTGCAGCTTGCATTTGAGGAAAAGTGTAACTGTTCGCATCCATCCTACATGGACATACCAACGGGATTTGGACCATGTAACCTCACTTCTAGCAGTAAGTACTCTTTCAATGTATTGTAACTGTTCGCATCCATCCTACATGGACATACCAACGGGATTTGGACCATGTAACCTCACTTCTATCAGTAAGTACTCTTTCAATGTATTGTAACTGTTCGCACCCATCCTATATGGACGTACAATGGGATTTGGACCATGTAATCTCACTTCTAGCAGTAAGTGCTCTTTCAATATGTATTATAACTATTCGCACCCATCCTACATGAACGTACCAACGGAATTTGGACCATGTAACCTCACTTCTAGCAGTAAGTACTCTTTCAATGTATTGTAACTGTTCGCATCCATCCTACATGGACGTACCAACGGGATTTGGACCATGTAATCTCACTTCTAGCAGTAAGTGCTCTTTCAATATGTATTATAACTGTTCGCACCCATCCTACATGGACGTACCAATGGGATTTGGACCATGTAACCTCACTTCTAGCAGTAAGTACTCTTTCAATGTATTGTAACTGTTCGCATCCATCCTACATGGACGTACCAACGGGATTTGGACCATGTAATCTCACTTCTAGCAGTAAGTGCTCTTTCAATATGTATTATAACTGTTCGTACCCATCTTACATGAATGTACCAACGGGATTTGGACCATGTAACCTCACTTCTAGCAGTAAGTGCTCTTTCAATATGTATTATAACTATTCGCACCCATCCTACATGGACGTACCAATGGGATTTGGACCATGTAACATCACTTCTAGCAGTAAGTACTCTTTCATTGTAACTGTTCCTCTACTTTGGAATTCACTAGTGAATAAAGTCAAAGACTGCCAGACATCAAACGAATTTAAGAATAAACTAAGGAAGTATTTATCAATTAATTCTCGTTAGCAATAGTAGTTGTTTCAATTTTTTTCAATTTTTAATACTTATGCATACAACATGATAAATATTAAAATTACATTATGATATATTATTATTATTATTATTATTATTATTATTATTATTATTATGATCATCATCATCATCAACAATATTTATTATTGTTTCACTAACGATACTTCTCTAACTTTTTATTGTCCACTTTTACTCTTATCTACTATTATCACTCACTATCATATTATTGTTGTATGTTCTAGATATTATTGTAATTATTACTGTAATAGATAAGTTAAGGGTGTTGTATTCAGATAAAGTCTGGCTGGGCGAAAGAGAAGGCCTCCTGGCCTTTGCTCTGCCAGATTGAATACATAAATTATTATTACGGTATATTCCTAGTCGGCCTATCTTCATACAATATAATTATGTTACATTTCATGTCCACTTTTATATTTATATTGATTGCATAAACAAGTGAATGCAAAGTAGATCTACTATTGGTTTAATTTTATTACAATGACAAAAGATTGATGATACATTAATTGTCAGTAAGTAATTATTAATCCAGTCTCTATTCATTCGTTCGTTTGATTAGTTTGTCCGAACGTTCGTTTATTTTTTTTTTTTGTTGGAGTGATCGTTCATTCGTCTGTTTATCCATCCATCATTCCATCCATTCACATAGACTATTTATTTATTCATTCACACTTAAGTTCGTTCCTTCTTTAATTTGTCCTTTAAATCATTCATTCTTCTATTTATTAACTACTCATTCCATTCACGCAAGAATTTCCAGACTTGATCCTACAATTTAATCATTTAATTTTAACGTGCACTGATTTCTTAATAACACCATTTATCGATTTAAACTGCACCTATTAATAATATACTGTACATGCGATGTCATTTCGACAGTAAAAAATGTAATAAATAGCTTCTTCTATAAACCTACATGAAAGAGAAGATAATGCAGAAATTGTTGTTGTGATCGTTTCTCTAACTCAATTAATAATTATTACTATCACTACAATCACGATTATGACACGAAGTTGCGCTCGGACATGGGTTCAATTCCAGCTGGGGGTGATTAATTGGTTGGTTTTTTCCGAGATTTTCCCCAACTGTAAGGCGAATGTCAGGCAATCTATGACGAATCCTCGGCCCCATCTTGCCAAACACCATCTCGCTATCAACAATTCATCGACACTAGATAATCCAGTAGTTGATACAGCGTCGGTATTTAAACTAACATCACTTTTAGGCCTGTTTCAGTTATAAGTAAAACTAGCGCGTTATTAAGCATATTGCCAAGGAATAGAGAAGTCCAGCACTAGAATTTTTTTACACGTCTCTAATAAGACCCAATTCATATTCCCTCTAATTGTCTCTAAAGAGGATACGGGCCTGGAGTCGGAGTTGAAAGGGACAAACACTTAAGACATTTTTCGACCATTTATACACTGTATATATTATAAATTCTAAAGAAGTGATAAGAAACTATATCAGATATATCAAAAACTTTACTAAAGAAGTGCGAAGAAACTATATCAGATATATAAACAACTTTACTTGTAATATAAAGAACATGTTCAGAGTCTGCGCTGGATAGACGACATTTTCTGGCAAATCTATTGGCGTTAGGAAACAAAATTAAGTCCTGCTGATAACTGCTTATTTTCATGATATTAGCACCGAAAAGAACATTATCTCCTTTTTATATAGGAATTTTCTGTGATAAAACAGATTTCTTCTACCAAAAGATATCTTATTTCTCCAGTTTTCTCGATCTAGCCAGTCTTCATCTGTCAGGTTTCTTTTCTGCATAATCTTCTTCATTCCCGCTGCCCATGTGAGTTGTGGAGAAGAAAAAAAATGCGAGAATTATAGAGAGGTAACTATAACAAACCCCTTCATAAATAGGCTATACTTGGAAATTTGATAGAGAAGAACAAAGTGGATTTACAGCAGGTCACTGAACGATGGACCACATCTTCACAATTAGACAGATATTAAAAAAATTCAACATGCAACAACAAAATGTTGGCCTCATATTTTATGATATATAAAACGCTTATGACAGTGATTATCTCATTTATTTAATTTATAGGCCTATTGCAGATTCTATCCATGTCACTCACATGGAACTGTTCTTAATTACATTTAGTGGCGAAAAATATTGACAGGAAATTTAATGAAATCCCAATGATTGCGTAAAATGTCTATACTCGGATTAAAGTAATACAATATGTACTTTCTTTAACACTGTAGTGTATTTGATGTGATATTCATTTGTAGGACTATACATAACTCATAGGACCTTTTCAGACGAGGCCACTTTTAGAAGAGCTGCTGAAGCGCTGCCGCTTGTGAATAATGGATATAAATGAGGACCTTTACACGCAGCCACAGCCACAGAATAGTGGCGCTGCAGACGGTCTGAGTAGTTGGCTTCGCAACCTGGTGGCGGACACTAAAAGTGGCGCTTCTCGTCACGATATCAGGAATTAAATTGTAAGTTTCACATGCGACCACAGCCACGCCACTATTTTAGTGGCGCGTCTGTAGCACTGCTAACGGACGACTGTTGGGTCACCAATTTCTTACACCGCCATGACAATATACAGCCTATTGTGCAGCGGTATTTTTTTTTTTTTTTTCGAATTTCATTGGTAATTTCAGCTAGAAGTTCTTGAAATGATTTCTTAAACATGCGAAATACGAAAAAAAACTTGTAGTCCTGATGGTAAATCATCATTTAAATAGTGTGAAATAGTCGTCTATTCAGTCTTTCCAAAACCAATGGATGGACTCAGATGCTTCTTCTATTTCTTTGTTTATTCTTTCTCCGTATGAGAAGCGTCACCAAAAGTATATCCCAATCTCTGTCCATGTTCACAGAAAGACTGAAAAATTCCCTACAAAAATGTAATTAAGCAGGACTTCAACGCGCTTTCGCAGCGCCACCAAGAAGCCAGTAGTGGCGCTGTTAAGGGACCCATATACCATTATACCACATTTTTCCAATACTAGGGAATTATGTGGAAAACCTCGAGATATATTAAATAGAAAATGGAGCGAGACGGAACGTGTGGAAAATCATGAGGTACGAAGTTTCTTACATACTTCTGATTCTATGGACCATGAGTGACATCAGAATAAACCTTTGATGGCGAAACGTTACAATTTTTCTCATTAGTTCCTCGAATGTGGACGATTCACGTCAAAAGAAAAAAAGATAAATGATTTCGAAATACAAATTCTTACCACTACTCTTTGTTTCACATTCTGTGCTGTGAGCTGAAGTTATTTAACAGTAAACCGACAAAGCGAATTGTAATAAAACAGAGCAAGTATCCCTATTATCAACCAGCAATGTAACAAGGCATTCGGTATGTGCTGAAGCTTCATACTTGGCCAGCAACTTGAGCTGAAAACGAAGTAAGTGTGACGAAAAAGAGGGAATTTTACATCGAACATACGATAAGTTTGCAGCAGACCCAACGGTTGTCACATAAAACTACAAATCATTAAATAGGAGGAATTAAAATTACGTAAACCCTGTTTTGTTTGTTCATTTTTTACAATTTAGTATTCATTCATTAATAGTTTCCTGGCAAAGAGCAGGTCTCTCACTGCGAACATAGCATTCTTCAATCTTTCATATTTTCTGCGTTTCTCTTAGTCTCCGCATATGAACCATATATCTTAATGTTGCCTGTGTAAATAAATATTATTAAATTTTAATTACAGGTCCAGCTTATGTCTGTGCAACAGATATTTTGGAAGAATTTGAGAATCAAAATAGAGTTTGCAGTTGCAACATGGATTGCAGGTAACTTGCAGGTAACATGATGAATGTAATGTAAAATCTGCAAACAAGTGAAGAAAATATTTTCACATAAATTATATTGTTAATTGGACTTTTCAAAGAGGTAAGTCAAACATTGCTACTAATCTATGAATAAAAGAAAAAATAATAGAGAAAAATGGAAAGACAGAAAGAAAGGAAGTAAGAAAGAATGGAAAATATATTTAAATAAAAACATACAACGAAAAAGAGAAGAGGAGAGAAGTAACAGTAGAAATAAAAACAAACAAAATAAAAGTTATACAAAGAGAGGTGTGGCATTGTGTGTAATATTACATTTGTAGTTATACAAAATTTATATCAATGGTGTGATACACTGTAAATGCTTGCAATTCAATCTAGTTTCAGTATTTAATGAGAACTAATGATATTTATCATCAAAGACACCGTATTTGGATCATATTTTTATAAATATGATCCAAATATGGAGAAAGACAATAACCTATAATGTGCAGTATATGATACAAAAAGGGCATAGATGTTTATTATGCAATATTATCATTATAGAGTGGATCAGAATGTGTGCATAATTCACGTTTAGAAGTGGGATATCTTTATTTCATGATAATTTGAAAGATTATTATGTCGCGATAACAGGACAATAGTAAAAGAAAAATAATGTAGGTAACCGAAGTTATAAAAAATTGATCACGTTACGCTTTTAATCATACTCTGAAGTGCAGAGTGGCCACAAAGTCTTTGAGAAAGTTATCTTAATAAAATTGTCTATATGTAGACTATTATTACTAGCTAAATAGAGACTGTTTTATTTCACTGTACCCCAGAGCGAACTAGGCCTATCACATATCGTTAAGTCTGGAATCTAGAACTGACAGGAGAGAAAAGACAAGATACTGAGAGATTATATCGAGGTTCTCCCGTATCCCTCAATAATATAAATTTCATCCCACCAACACTTTCCATTTTGCCCTGCTCTTCCCTTCATTGCATTAAAAAATCTGGTTCCAGGTAATGTGCATGAACTTCGAAGTTATTGAAAACGGAAAAATGCGCCAGCATCACCTTTGCCTCACACTGTATTTATAATGTGTTATACTCTGGGGCAGGCATGTTAAAATTTTGTGGTTATCGCTCCCATAGGCTTCTAAATGTATTTCTTCGCTAGTGTAATAGATCATACACCCAAATACCATCTGTATTTTTCTTTACTATAATATAGAAACTAGTATCGGTCATAATATCAGTTAAATATGAAACAAAGAAAATCAATTAAGATTACTATTAGGCCTTAGGATCTATGAAATTATGCTCACGGTATTTGTGACCACTCTGTGTACGGTTTCTTTCACACCTTGGTAGTTTTCAGTATCGTCTGCTTTACACGCAAATAATTGGTTAAATAATTAATTTCAAGCCAATATAATTTTATTATGTTGCAGTGAGATCAGCTATGAGACTCGAATTTCAGCTTCAATGTGGCCAACAGATAATTACTGGGTATGTGAATTTTATTAGTAACTAGTTATTTTTTTAAAGCAGAGAATTAATGAATTACAATATTTATTGAAGATGTTTAAATCTAATAAACCTCGCTTAACTGAGAAGCTATGAAATTGATTAGTTGATTCTGATGTCAACCTTAACCCATTACTGCATAGCGTCCTAAAAATAGGACGTGCGTAAAATACTGATTTCTATGAAACTTTTTCTTGTTTAGTACAGTTGGGGGCATTGTTTAAAAGGTAAATTATTACATTGTATTATAGTGTTGCAGTGTTTGAATTCCGCGCGAACATTTGTTCATACCAGCTATTTTTTTGACAAGATGGCAGGGTAACAGTATTTTGTGACGCACAGCGGGTAAGTTCATTCTTAGTTACTCTGTAATGGTGATACAGAAATCTGATTTTTATTTTCATATAATGAGTTGAATACTTCAGTTTTCATGTGGTATATAACAACAATAAAATTTTCTTATATGTTGCTAGGTACAAGATGAAATAAAGTGTCGTCCCAAAAATAGGACGCCATGCGGTGTGCACTCCTGTAGTATTCTTTATAATATGTATATGGTTTCCATTACATTGTTTTATTTCCAGTCTAAGCGTGAGTGTAATTCTGGAGTTAATGGACAATCAAAATAATAATAGTGAGAGTCTAATATATATTGTGACCTCTCCAGAAGTTTCCCATGATACAGATAAAGACAGTGATAAATCGGACGACGAGCGTGAGGCTAATTTGAATAATCTTGACAGTAAAATGCTACTTAGTAGGAAAGCGGAATTACAAAAAAGAAAATATGTAATGATGATAATTAAGATGGCAATGTTGATGAAAGTATGCCAGAGTCTTCTAACATAAAAGCTGTAACGAATGATTTTGAAAGTACATTAGACAAAAATGAAGCTGAGCTTTCTCGCACAAGTTATTGCTGTCCGAAAAGAAGGAAGCTAATATATGAAAATTTCCAAGACAGGGAAGGTAATTCCAGGCTAGAAGGCCATCGTACTACTACAACAACTACAAGTACTATTATTATTACTACTACAACCACCAACGTACTGTGCCGTGGCATCGTGGTCTAAGGCATCCTGCCTCGGACTCGCGTTACGGAATGCGCGCTGGTTCGAGTCCTCATGGGGAAAGAAATTTTCTCATGAAATTTCGGCCAGTGTATGGGATCGGTGCCCACCCAGCATCATCATGCACTTGTGGAGCTAAGATAGGTAGCGAAAATCCGGTTTCTGGGGGGAATCATCGTGCTAACCACACGATATCGCCATTCTGATTGGATGATTGTCCACCTCTGTTTCGGCATGTGGACGTGAGACCAGCAGCCGGCTGGTCGGTATTGGCACTTCATGGGCTGTAGCGCTACGGATTTTTTACAATCACCACCATCAGCACCAGCGCTAGCAGCAGCAATAGCAGCACCATCACTAGCAGTAACAGCAGTACCAGCGCTAGCACAGAAACAGCAGCACCAGCGTTGCCAGTACCAATGTTAGCAACAGCGGCAACAACAGAGTGGTGGTCCATCTTCGCTTATTTTCTTGATGTTGCTGTGGTAAGTGCTTGGTTTCTGTACAGAAAAATGAAGCCTCAAAACTCTTCAGAACCGCTCCTCTACTTTTGCCGTCTCCTGGCTTTTACAGTACTGAAAAGGCATAGGGTGAGTTCCCACTAAGGAAAAATTGTTCCCATTCCATCAGGAGACATAAGATTTGATGGTCAACACCACTGGCCAGTTGAAAATGAAACTCAGCGAAGCTGTACTAATTGTACAGGGAAAGCAAAGTTCATCTGCAGCAAGTGTCAAATTGGACTCCACCCTAAATGTTTCTACCCTTATCACACAAAATAGTGTTGTGCAATGCATAGCCTTGTGTGAGAATGGCAGTTTAACCACTGATTCTAATATGTTTATGTATTTGCTACATAATAAATACATAAATACTATTTGAGCTACAAAAAGGGGTTATTCTATTCAACTACTACATCACTGACCACTATGCATAGCGTCATATTTATGGGACGGTCCTTAATTTTTATCCCAGAAAGTAAATAAAGTTAAAAATGGTAACAAAGCATTCTTAAGTCATCAACTAACAAACTTAAACGCAGAAACGCATCTTTCAAGTTATTAATAACTTTATGCAGTAATGGGTTAAGTCAAACAGTGTTTCAGACAACATTATTGCAATATTTATAACATTTAATAAATAATTAGTGAGAGGTTAAACAAGATAAAGAAAGAAAGAAAGAAAGAAAGAAAGAAAGAAAGAAAGAAAGAAAGAAAGAAAAAAGAAATAACTAATTGCAGCGGAAGGAATTATTGTAACTACCAACGTATTTTTAAAGCAGTCATTTTAAATAAACCTAACACCTGATTCTATTGGATTAAATACAGACTTTCTACTGCAGATTTACTCTAACTGCGCTTTCCCTATGACGCAGATAGACTGTGAGTATATAATAATACGGCTGTAATGGAAAGGGATAATTATTCAGAAAATTGACAGAGATTGTGACATATATTTTAGATACTAATGTTAAACTTTAAGGACATTAAAGACATGTAAATAACTGAGAAGAAATGGGAAAGAAAATGTTCTAAATTGCGAAACTACTAAATATTCTTTCTGGTTAGGTTAGGTCACGGTGGCTACGGGCGGGTTAGGACGGCTCTTTGCACGTCGGCCATACTGAGGCCTATTTTTCACCCCGAATTGTATGGGATGAATGAAGATGAGGGTGTACCAGTCCACCGGCCGCATGTGATCCTTCACCCGCTCACCCAATGGGGGCCTCCTACCCTTCCTCGCTCTAAGTTCATACCACCAGGTGACCAAGCAGCACAAGATCCATTCCAACGGTCCTTCCAAGGTGTCGAAGCGTCCTTGGAAGTGCTCTTAAGGAATGAATCTTGGCAGAGATATTGCGGAAGGCTGGGAGCTTAGGAACGATTGCGGAGAGGACGCCCTGGCGTAAGCAGATGAAGACATGCGTCTTGACTTGAATATGTCTATTAAATGAGATGAGAAAGATGAATATATGATACGAAATCTAAATTCCTTTTCTACACGGGAGGGGAAGGGAAATGGACCGTGGAAATGAAAATTCCAACCCGGCATTTGCCTAAGTAACTGTGGAAAACCATGAAAAAACTACAGTCACCTTGGTCAGCCCGGGAATCGAACCACGGACCTCCCGAATGCGAGTCCCATGCGATACGCATGAGCCAACTCGCTCGGTTCCTTTCTGATAATTTCTGTGAAATTTAAGTTAAGGAATTATGTTATTTAGGCTGTAAAATATTATATTATAAAACCAGCGGCACATTAAAATAACTGGTACAATGAAAAGAAGCTTACATGGAAAAGTAAGAAAAGATACAATAGTGAAATTCTGTAAGACAATGACAGTAAAGAGATTAGTTTATGGTTCGAGGCTGTAACAGCAAGAGATATACAAAGAATTGAAGCATATACGAGTATATTTGATATGCGTGAGGAATTACAAATAAAAATATAGGCCTAATTAATATTTAATAAGTAAGTACAAGAATAAATAGAAAGAACACTAGAACGAATGGAACCACATATGATAGCAGAGAAACTGCCAAAGATAACGCTGATCTGAAAAATATTAATGTACTTTGAAACCGAAACAGCCCTTCAAGCTTAATCCGTGTAGTAAATGATGATGATACTCTCAAATTTGGAAATATTTTCATGGCTGGTTCGTAACCAGATCATGTAGGCCAGCGCTACTGACCTGAATGGAAATATATTGTGAGTTTGATTTGTCTGAAACGCAGTTTCTCTTAAATATTAATGTATGATTACAATAGCCGAATAGCGTATAATAGGAAGACCACAGTTGTATGAAATTTAAATTACTCGTATCTCCAAAGTATTTTTATTATAGAACGAACCAACATTAGTGCCATATCTCATTACAAGTAAAAAGGCTGAATGATGAAAAATTCCATCTTCCTTTATCCTATTTACAGTAATTTTATTTGTGATGCTTTCAGTGTAGTGTGGCAAATCAGTATTCCTTGATAGAAGAATGTATAATATCCGACAATGAATATGGCGGCGGTTCGCATCATAAAGAAAAGCTGAAAATTCAGAATAATCTTGTCAAGATTGATGTCTACTTTGAAAAACTTCGTGTGAAGTCTATTGAACAGAGTCCCACATACAAGGTACAGCTATCAACATTTCGTGACATACACACACCACACACGCACGCACACACACACAATATAAATGTTTAAAAGGGCAAATTTATCCTTAATGTTGAACTGACAATATTATGTGCTTAGTATCAATTTGTTTATTGTTAGAGTACATAATATAATTTTTACTCGTTAAGAGCAAAAAATATAAACATCTGCTACCGTTACACAATAAGTTTCTTAGCAACTGAATTCTATAATATGTATATACTAGAGTTGAACAAAGAGTAACAGCGAGAGTAACAGCGCCCACAAAGCTGAAAACTCGCACGACAGTACTGGTGTTCAGTTCAAAGTGTGTCATGGCTCACTGTATCCCGTCATGTGGCTAGTCGATGAACCTAGAGAATTCAACTTCCTACACTTCCGCAGAGGTGTATTACTTATGTGCCAGAGAAGTTGCCTAGCAAGTACGGCGTTCATTCAGAAGAGTACTTACCGATACGGTAACGCCGGTAGTGGCAGGAATGTGAACTGTTTCGAAACATGTACTGAGGTGAGTTTTTTCTTACTGTCGGGATATGGGGAGAGGGTTAAGACGATTACTTACGTATTTGTTGACATTAACTTCGACGGTCAACATGGACACGGAGCTTTTGATTTGTGTTGTGGAATGTTGCCGTACGCAACCGATGATAACAAATACCCTGCATACGACTTGGCCGCGCAAAACACAGTTCGAAAGAGGTTATGGTAGCACAAAGACCGTACAGACCGCCATCTATTGCTACGACGTTCAAGTTATACCGTACACGTTCTCAAGTTCAGATTGAACGCCTTGATTAATAGGCAACTTCTCTGACACAAAAGCTGAAACTCGCTTCAAATCGATGACTCATCAACAGTGACGTCATGACACACTTTGAAATGAACACCCAGTATTGCCTACGTCGTTGACTGCTTGTGAGTGAATCAAGCGAACTTTCAAGACATCGGGAATGGTCAACTCTCGAACGCCAAGGAGCCTTGAATTGCCACAGAGTTGTTTATACCAGACTGAACTTTTATCTATTTTGGCACCTGTTACATATGTAAAAACAATCAAGTAGCCTATTTGAAACATAATCTCTACCTTTCAGTGTATAATAATCCGTTCCCCAATCTTTATTCCATTACTAGGCCTTTATTAAAAGGCTAGAATTTTTGTTTGTATTTTGAGATCAAGTGTATAATCTCAAGTAAAAAAAAAACGTTATGTTTTATGTTTCTTAGAAATGCAAATTTATTTGAAATTTTTTTTTCTATTTATATCACCATAGGTAATATCTGATAATAGAACAAGAACATTTTGATAATCATGATACTGTTTTGTTTTGCCTTATTCTATCAATTAAACGTCTCTAATGTTATCTATTTCAATGATGTATGTTATTCAAAATTACGAAATCTTTCCACGCCGACCAAACGCTATTTCGAGAATGATGAGCAAGACTCGAAGAAACGAGAGTTACGAGACGAGACTCGAAAGGGAAGTGCAACGAACACAGCGAGCGAGAGCGGCATTTAGATTTGTTCATTTCTAGTATATACGTATTAAAGTTTCTTGTCTAGGAAGAGGATTCTTAAAGACGTACACACTTATTTCACTGATCAGATATTTCATTTCATAATTACTTAATTCAGAAAATGCATTAGTAATTCACTAAAGGTACACGAAACAGACAACTATGAGGTAAAATATCTGTTTTCAGTTAATCTCGATGTTGTTGCAGGTACAAACGTTTATAGGATCTCTAGGTGGAGCTCTCAGTTTGTATCTAGGAATTACATTACTCATGTTGATTGAAGTTGTGGAGGCACTATTCCGTCTTTTTCACAGTGGCCTTCTGCATTGTCGCCATAAGATATTCAGCCCTTCACAACTTACAAAACCCAAAATACAAAAAATTCAACATCAACATCGAAAGACAAAGATTAAGATTGGAAATAAATTGCCACAACAAGTCTTTTTTACAGGTAACGATAAACTGCAGTTTGTAAACACTCTGTGATGAATAAAAACAATGCACAGTTTCGAAAATAAAAATCTGATTTTTAGTAATCAAAGGACTATGTCCTGTTTTCTGATATATGTTTTTGAGAGAATTTTTAGTGTTTTATTTTATTGGAGCTCGTATTGCGCATATCTTCTTACATGCAAACTATAGTGTATCATTACCACTAATAATTTATTACATTATGTTATTTAAATATTATCATTATTATATTATTTATTTTTTAAACATATTTTATATCCAAGAAATACAAGGTGATCCGTTTGGGTATGGATAAAATAAAAACACAGTAAAACATTTACTACTGAACTTTATTTGTTGAAACTTTGTGCATACAACACTGAAAGATGGGAGATTCCTCATAGCTAACATGACCCCCACTGTGCACCCTGCACAACTCATAACGATGATGTAATTCAGCCTATGTCCGTTGTAACATAAGAGGGATGATTTGTTGAAAAGCTTGAGTAATTTTTACTCTCAGATCATCAATGTTCCTGGGTTTCTGTGAATAGACAATGTCTTTAACAAAACTCTACACGAAGAAGTCAGGAGGGGTTAGATCTTGGGACTTTGGGGACCAAGCCAAGAGGTAGCTGCTTCTCGTACTGGGTTTCGCCTGCGACCTCCTGCATGTTTTTTTAACACAGAACCGGTTTCTACAAATGTTCGATAGCATAACATTATGGAATCGTATTTAGGTACATTATGCACACCATACTCACGTCGAAATTCCCTTTGAACTCTTTTAACACTCTCAAATTTAGCATACCAAAGAACACATTGTGCCCGCTGTTGATTTGTAGTAACCATTTTAATCATCCACGATTTTCATTTGTCCTTTCAGATTATGTATTGTTGATTGTCATACATGAAAACTCCCATCTTTGAATCATAATATAACCAACAAGAATTTTTTCCTACTATCATAATAGCTTTATAATAATAAATTAATATTATCCATATCCAAACGGATCACACTGTATTTCGACTAAGCAGTAAATTAATTATGAAACTTAATCACTCATCTAAAGTCTGTGTGATTGCAACCTGTGTATATTATTGTGTTGCTTTACTTTGTTTGTAGAGTGATTTTCCTTTTTATTTCTATTATTGTATTTGTATTTCTGGTGCTGTGGAAAAGAAGGCCTGATAGTCTTAAATAAATAAACAAACAAACAAAATAAACAAAATAAATAAATACATAAATAAATAAATAATAAATAAATAATAGATAAATAGATACGTAAGTAATTAAGTAAGTAAGTAAGTAAATAAGTAAATAAGTAAATAAATAAATAAACGTATGAACGAATGAGCGAATAAACAAACAAATAAACAAATAAATAAATAAGTAAACAAATAAATGAATAAATAAATAAATAAATAAATAAATAAATAAATAAATAAATAAATAAATAAATAAATAAATAAATAAATAAATAAATAAATAAATAAATAAATAAATAAATAAATAAAATAAATAAATAAATTTTATTGCATATGATTTATTATTAGTACATATTTCATTAGTTTTTAAGTGCTTAAATTCATTCATTTTTTTATTTTTAGTGCATAATCGTCCACAGTATAATTAAAAATAAACACATCGCATTTTCATTTTTATGTTAAATTCTTGTATTCGACTTTAAGATGGTTTTTGGATCCTTCAAAAGTAATTGAAGAGTGTGATCCCGAAACGAGTTCAGTCCATTTTAATGAAATGACAGAGTTAGTTATTTTATCCACCGGTCTATGGACTGAGCAAGTTTTTCAAGTGACAAACTTTTAGGCAAGATTTGGCGTTGTTTTGGACAAAAAGAAGTTTAAAATATGACAGAGGTCTAAAAAAACATATATATATAATTATATGTCATAAAAATGGCCAAATGGACTGAGCGTGTTTTGGGATCATGCTTTTCGATTATATAATGACACAATTATATCTGGTTAGTTTTTCACTATTGGAGACATTTTAAATAAATTTTAATCCAAGGAAACATATCAATTTTATGTGCCAACTATGTTTCTAGTCCAGACGTTTATTCAAAGGGATTTGTCAATTTTTATCTCCAAACGAGTACATACTGTAAATTTGATGGGCATATTATGAAGAATTTTGAAGCTGTTAGAAATAAATTACTGTTTTAAAATTATTTTAATTAGTATCTAATATGTTTAGGTTTGAATTTTCTCATTGTTATTTATTAATCCTTTTCTTTTAAATCTGTTAAAATTAATATGTGAGTATCCGAATATTTTTCAGTGGTTTTCACGAAATTTACAGAACACATTTTCGAATCTTCCATCCAGGCGTAAACCACATTTATTCCATTATTTATGTAAGAAACTATTTTTATGTTAGCTGAAAGTTCATGTAGTTCTTATACAAAATGATTGAGATTGTAATTCATCTCAGCTTTCTTGTGATTTTATTGCATTTAAAACATTAGCATTTCGCTAGTATTCAAGTAAGATGTTAATTAAATTGTACAGGTACGGAATTAAAATATGGAGCGAGTCTTGATGGGAGTCCACCTGTATGTTGGCAACAAATTCACACGACTGTCCACAAGTAGCATACATAGGGGCTCTTGTTTACTGCACATGCGCTGTGTGTTGTAAGCGAAACATATACAATAAGGGAGCTCCAAATTTTAATTCCGTATCTGTACATTTTATGATATCGTTATTTCATTGCAGGGCGATTTACACCTCCACATCAGCCAGTAATCAAATCAAGATATGTGTGGTGAATTATATAATATAAATGAATAGTGAAAAGCACAGTCTATCTATTTGTTATTCAGGAAAACAGTCACTATGACGTCTTAACTTAGAATAGCTATATATATTCAAATATTGTTTGTAAATTTTGTAATCAGACACTATTTGGTTTTCACTTTCCAAACCCAATTTTATTGGAATAGATATGTACTAAAATTTACATCAAGCATATTATGGTAAGAGAGATAATGGGCGATACATTAGGAGCAGCGCTTAACTTATAGTGTAAATAAATAATAGTTAATTTTATTAATTGAAAATATCGATTTGTATAATAGAATTTTTTCGATTGTGAGTTGAGATATTACATACATATTAAAATCACGAAGTTTAAAAGTGAGATTATTTTTATATTCTTAAATATTTATTGTTAATACAGTTATCTATATAAATTGTATAGAATTATTGCACATTATTTAATTTACAATGTTGGCAGAAATTCTTGCACATTTGTTGTGAATGTAGTATAGATTATATGGAAAATTGATATTTATTATTTAATAAATTACTACAGAGAATGCAATTTAATATTTTGTTATAATATTCACTTACTCTGAAATTTCAGCTACGTTTGGTCAGATGACACAAATCGTAAGTACTGAAGTACCAATACCTTAACCCTTGTACCAAAGTCTAGTATATACAGTCACGAAGCTCAATACGTAGGGAATATGGATCCAAAGATAGTTGCTAATCACTAGGATCGCTACTATCGCCTCATCACAGACAATGAGAAATAGTACTGGCACAGTCTATTATTCCTAGTACTCTCAACAACTCAAGCTTCGTGACTGTATATACTAGACTGTGCTTGTACCCTGTTTGTTGTCTTTTCTGACCCAAATGGTAATAAAAAATTAATTAGTAGGCACAATTCTTATTCTAGAACTTTTCATTTATAGATACGCCCTTCTGAACCATTTTAATAATCCCTAAATAAATAAAAGCATTTTAAATACAGATATGAAGTAGAAATCGCAGAACTTGTGACATGGAGTCACAAAAATAACCCCTTAATGATTTATGAAATTTCCATGTCAGCTTTTTTCGTGTTACGGTTTTAGCTGTTAATGTAGTCTCCAGTTGGGAACAATGTTGTGTTTACGAGACAACATCGTTGCATTGGTGTTGTTACGGAAATGAATGTTTTATTTGATATAGTGCAGGTTATAGTGAAACACAATTTCTAAAACATTTAGAAAATGATTATGTATGGGTACAATTTACAAAGAGCGATGGAAGTGATTATCATATGAACAAAAGAATACTATATTGTAATAAATGTGTTAACGAATTATCCAGTGGAACTAGAGACAGACTATGAGGAACAGTAGAGTAAATAATATCATTATTCATGTCTCCTGTGATATTCATAACAGTTAATTTTGTTTCCTGAATTTGTTTGTTTGTCATTTCGTTTGTCGTCACATTCCTCTAATTTCTGTGCTGTGAAACGAAGAATACTGAGTGACAATTGTTATTGTTCACATGTCCTGTAATATCTATATCGTTATTTACTTTTTTTATAATCTGTGAATACGGTAGTAATTTTACATGTAATATCTTACTTATGGCATTTAAGGAACCCGGAGGTTCATTGCCGTCCTCACATAAGCCCGCCATTGGTCCCTATCCTGAGCAAGATTAATCGAGTCTCTACCATCATATCCCACCTCCCTCAAATCCGTTTTTATAATAACCTCCCATCTACATCTCGGCCTTCCGAAAGGTCTTTTTTCCTCTGGCCTCCCAACTAACACTCTATATGCAATTATGGATTCGTCCATACGTGCTATAGGCATCCAACAAGGAAAACTCGGTGCGGAGAAACCAGCGGGCGTGACTGTCTCGCGCAGATGACGTATGCTCCCGTTTCCAGCAAGTTCTCAAGCCTACTGCAGGGGAGTAAGAGGGGTATAGCATGCGCACCGCGAGGAGTCCGAGCTGAGTTTTGTTTGTAGGATACCTATACATGTCCTACCAATCTCAAATATTCATAATTATATCAGGTGAGGAATACAATACGTGCAGTTCTACGTTGTGTAACTTTCTCCATTCTACTGTAATTACATTCCTCTTAGACCCAAATATTTTCCTAAGTACCTTATTCTCGAAGATCCTTAGCCTCTGCTCCTCTCTCAAAGTGAGAGTCCAAGTTTCACAACCATACACAACAACCGGTAATATAACTGTTTTATAAATTCTAACTTTCAGATTTTTTGAGAGCAGATTGGATGACGAAAGCTTCTCAACCGAATAATAATAGGCATTTCCCTTATTTATTCTGCGTTAATTTCCTCCCGAGTGTCATTTATACTTGTTACTGTTGCTTCAAGATATTTGAACTTTTCCATCTTTTCAAAGGATAAATTTACAATTTTTATGTTTCCATTCCGACAATGTTCTTTTTTACGAGATATAATCATATACTTTGTCTTTTCGGGATTTACTTTCAAAGATATCTATTTACTTGCGTCAAGTAAAATTTTCGTGTTTTCCCTAATTGTTTGTGGATTTTCTCCTAACATATTCACGTCATTCGCACAGACAAGGAGTTGATGTAACCCGTTCAATTCAAAATCCTCTCTGTTATCCTGTACTTTCCAAAAGACATATTCTGGAGCAAAGTTATAAAGTAAAGGTGATAGTGCATCTCCTTGCTTTAGTCCGCAGTGAATTGGAAAAGCTTCAGATAGAAGCTGGCCTATAGGAACTCTGCTGTACGTTTCACATAAAAAAAAATATGCAATAAATTGTTAACTGATTCTTCAGTGAGTAAGACGTGATCAAGAGAAATAAGAAATGCTGAGGCGACAAAAACTATCCTTGTTCCGTCTAAAATTTATGCTAGTTAATTTTGGTTCTTGAAAATATGTAAGTAAATAAATAAATAAAATAAGAAAATAAAAAAAAAACTAAAAAATTATAACAAAATAATAAGAAATGAAGTATTTTTATATTTAATTTATTGTTTCCAGTCCACACCTGTGGAGTAACGGTCAGCGCGTCTGGCTGCGAAACCAGGTGGCCCGGGTTCGAATCCCGGTCGAGGCAAGTTACCTGGTTGAGGTTTTTTCCGGGGTTTTCCCTCAACCCAATATGAGCAAATGCTGGGTAACTTTCGGTGTTGGACCCCGGACTCATTTCACCGGCATTATCACCTTTATCTCATTCAGACGCTAAATAACCTTAGATGTTGATAAAGCGTCGTAAAATAACCTACTGAAATAAACAAATATTGTTTCCATGCATGATGTTCATAAAAATGCATAATTATGTTGGGATCATAAACGACCCTAAATAGGACTTAAATAGGGCTGGAGGAAAATAAGGTACAGGGGTTAATGTGTTGTAGCTCATCCGAAAGAAACATTGTATGGGACAATAGGCCTACCTAATTGCAATTTATATAGTTAGGTACTTCGGTCAGTCAATCCCTTAGTATGTCTATCATTCAATAATCTGCAAGACAAGTAAGTAAATAAGTCAAGCATTAATTCCGTCAGTTCGTCTGTTTTTTTGGACAGTAAAACTCACTCACTCACTCACTCACTCACTCACTCACTCACTCACTCACTCACTCACTCACTCACTCACTCACTCACTCACTCACTCACTCACTCACTCACCCACCCACACACCCGCTCACTCACTTACTCATTCTGTCGGCCGTCATTCTGTTAGCTCATCGACCTGTGAATCAGTCAGTCAGTCAGTCAGTCAGTCAGTCAGTCAGTCAGTCAGTCAGTCATATCGGGATTACAGTACCTCTGCAAAAGTACGTGCAAAAATTTGCAAGATGTACAAGATATAACTTGTCAGTAGCAGCGAAACGGATGCTTTCCTGAACTCTTGCTAGACAGTAATAATTTATTTACATTAATATATAGTTTATGATTTATGTGAATTTTCACACAAATTAAATTTGTTATGATTAGTAGATTTAGAATAAGTTATATAAAGTATTCAAATTTTTCCTTCTATATTTAAGTTAATTTATTTCTCAAATTTTCACATTTTAGTTAAATTACAGACGTGGACAAATTATTAACAAAATTGACGATTTTTATGATAATTCTGTTTACAAAATTTGACTTTTCAATTTAGACTACAGTTGACAATTTTGGATATTTCCATCATTACAGTAGACAGAAATATGCAAAAATGTCAACTGTAGTTTAAATTGAAGAGTCAAGTTTTGTAAAAATATATAATAAAAATCTTCAATTTTGCTAATAATTTGTCAATTAGCAAATATGTTAACTGCATTGAAGAGTCAAATTTTGTGAAAATATAAAACAAAAATCTTCAGTTTTGCTAATAATTTGGAAATATCCAAAATGTCAACTGTAGTCCAAATTGAAGAATCGAATTATGTAAAAATATAC
The DNA here is from genome assembly GCF_040183065.1 of Periplaneta americana. NCBI lineage: Eukaryota > Metazoa > Arthropoda > Insecta > Blattodea > Blattidae > Periplaneta > Periplaneta americana. The sequence continues at coordinate 94,546,141 of NC_091120.1, read as the reverse complement.
AATAAAAACCTTCAGGTTTGCTAATAATTCGTAAATATGCAAAAATATAAAATGTAGTCCAAACTGAGGAGTTAAATTTTGAAAAGTATACAATACAAATTTTCAATTTTACTAATAATTTGGAAATACACAAAAATGTCAACTGTAGCCTAAATTGAAGAATCATATTTTGTAAAAATATATAATAAAAATCTTCAATTTTGCTAATAATTTGTCCACGTCTGTACTAGCATATCAGATGAAATCTTCAGAGATATTGATTCATATTCTGACAAGTATAAGTGGTGGTAACCATAGATTCCAAGATAATGCTATATTTTTATCTAATACTTTTATCAGAAATAGTTACTGGTATATTGATTTAGGAAACCATTAGACCATTACTTGCTTTCAGTTATCTGAGTCGTGATAGTGTACTTCTGCAATCTAGTTCTAAAATATGTAAGTCGCATAAATTTGCGTGTTGGAACTATAAAGCATGTTGGAGCCAATTACAACTATAAATCATAGTTTATAAAACTCAAGGAAGTAGAACTAAAGTCTGCGTACCACCTCCTCAGTTATTCGTTGGAGTGTATGTAGACACAGCAGTGAGTCCTCGGACTTATGAACAATTAATAGAAGGTACTATCTCCAGACTTTTATAAGAGGTAAGTCTATAGTCAACTGAACGGAGTTACGCAACAATAGACCAACCGACAATTAAAAAAAATTGAGATATTTGCACAAATCTGTTGTTGACTGGATTATTTAACTCGAAAAAAACAAGAGTGCGATATCTGCATTTTGCTGTTATTTACAAGCAAAATTCGTTTATTGCATAAAATATATTTAGGGCTATTTATTTTGCTTTGCAATATTAAATCAACTGCCTGTCTGTTATTAAAAATCGGTTAGTCTTTTTTTAGTATTATTTGTGTTATTTGTTTTAATAGTAAGAATGTTACAATACTTCTTCTATAAAATGCTTAATAAAAACCAGATTTATTTCAATGGTCAGTATCTCAAAAACAAGTTTTTGGCGGTTGGTCTCTTATTGCGTAAATCCGTCCAATTGTGACATTGTCATACATTAGGATATTCAATTAATCTTGGAGAATAAAATAACATTGTTATCAAAATCAAACAAAAAAGCTTTGTACAACTGTGAGGAGCCTTCGTAAACACTGTGTTGACCATGGTGTACGCAGCTGTTATGTAGAAATCTTTTGGATCTTAATATCATTGAGGACACGAATGTTTGTACGTTATCTATCAATATGAACCCCCTGTGTTGTCTTCCATGAGATCTGGGATCGTACTTATGCCACGAACAGGACCTGCCTAAGGTTTTTCCGTGGTTTTCCTAAGGCGCTAAGACAAATGTCGGGATGAGCCCTAAAAGAAATGGGCCACGGACCTGCACTTATATCCCCATGAATCTCCCTAATTAACTCTAAATTAATTAACAATTACATCTCTCCCCCCTCTTCGTAATTGAGCCATCATATAGCCAAATGGCTGGTCTCGAAATTGAGACGATTCAACAAGGCTCATGATAACAATCACCTCCTACATAATAGCCAAATTGGCTAGTCTCTTATATGAGACAACTCATCCTGCCCAAGGTATTCCGTGGTTTTCCTCAGGCGTAAGACAAATGTCGGGATGAGCCCTATAAGAAATGGGCCACGGACCTATATGCCCTTCCCCATATATATTCCCCTTTATTATAAACGACGTATGCCCTAGTTCAGAACCTATAAATTGTCTATTAAATATACGAGGTCACTCAATTAGTCGCAATTTGAAAGGACAGGGACCTCTCAAATTGCAGATTTAGATTTCACGGCGCTTCTTCCGACGGCCTTCACATGCTTTGTCATCGAACAACAGATGACAGCGTCTTGCCATCCTAACGGCAAACACCAGCCAGCTCTTCCTCTTCCCGTTCCGTGATCACTTGATCAAATCTCAGTCCCCCTCGCGTATGTGGTACCTAAGAGGTTACGTCCAATTTCGGCTTCCCCTTCAAAATTTTCTAGAGTTCCTTCAGTGGAGCAGCGTAACCCGGAGTGAGACTAGTGGCCAACAGGCCTGGAGCTCACATATTTAGTTTTGTACAGCTGTCAAAAAAAAAAGTGGCCGCACTCGTGAACAGCGAATATTTTCAAAGTCCACTTCGGGTCGCGGCGATGTTACACGATGCATGTGCTTGTACAAGCAGTTCCGGAACTATGAAAGTGTTCCCTATCTGCTCCTCGCAGGCCAGCGGTAGAGTGCTTGTTTAATGATTCAAAGGTTCTGGGTTCGGGCCTTCTTCAAGTTTTTATTTTATTTTTTAATCGTTCTTTAGCGATGTAAATGATATTCAAATTATCATTTATATCCAGTTATCGTTCTTGATGGATATCACGTTATTTATATTTTATTATCGTTCTTTAGAGATATGAATAAAATTCAAGTCATCATTTGTATTCTGTTATCGTTTTATAACGATATGAATAATAATTATTACTATTGTAGTTACAGTATCTCCAATGGGGGTTAGCCCTATTTTACATATGTATGTTAGGGTTATAGTTTTATACACAAAAAAGATAAGCATAAAGATAAATGGAAAAGAAAATTAAATTAGCTTACGCGATGTAAACAAAACATAAACAATCAGTAAATTAGGCATTGCGATTGCAAAACAAATATCAGTTATCAATTTGAAACATACAAAAACATTAACAACACACATACGTAACACTTCTATAACACAAATATGCAGATTTCCGTATCATACATCATAAATTAATACACAATAGTCACACAAACACAATCAAACTATAATTACGACATTGCGACGACATCAAGCATCCCATAACTGACTCACATACATAACAAATCAAGCATCCGTTGCAACACATACACTTCAACATAGTAACCACACTTTTAAAAGTTACAAATTTGGCTCCAAGAAGAATAAATAGGACACTGTTACTAATTACTATTCTTCTACAATTTCTTAAATACATCTGTAATAAATCTGTGAAATTCCGATATGAATAATATTCACGTTTTTTATATTGTTATCGTTCTTTAGCGATATAAATAATATTCAAGTTATCATTTATATTGTTTTCCTTCATTAGCATTATAAAATAATATTCAAGTTATTTATATTGTTATTGTTCTTTCGCAATATAAATAATCTGTATTTTATGTAAGTAATTATTATAACACAAATAAGCATCTTTCTTTGTAAAATAGGTTATTTTATTTAGATAATTAAATACGTATTATATAATATCTTGTATTAATTAAACAACCAAGGTTGCGGGTTCGATCCCGGGCCAGGTCGATGGCATTTAAGTGTGCTTAAATACGACAGGCTCATGTCAGTAGATTTACTGGCATGTAAAAGAACTCCTGCGGGACAAAATTCCGGCACATCCGGCGACGCTGATATAACCTCTGCAGTTGCGAGCGTCGTTAAATAAAACATAACTTTAATTAAACAAACCGATATTTATCATTTATATTGTGTTATCGTTCTTTAGTGATACTGTATAAATAATATTCAAGTTATTTATATTGTAATCGTTCTTTAGCGATATAAATAACATAAATTTAATATTAGGTTTGGAAAAATCCAGTTGCATAATACTGGTATTAGTTTTTCTTTTTGTATTATTACATTATACTATCTTGAACCACAATAAAATGAAAAGGAGTAACGAGGAATTGAACCTGAGACGTTGACATCTAAATTCCGACGTTCGTCCGCTGAGCTACGAGGGCAAAAGTGTGGAAACATTTTCGGAAAAATTGGAAGATTTTCTGATGATTCGTAGAAGCTAGTCCAGGATGCGGGGGGCAAAGGCTAATCGAGATTTCCCGATCTGTGATAGGGTCAAACATACTGATAGAATTAATATTTAACCCTTGCCGTGACTTTCGGTGAAGTCCGGAGGGCCCAATTAGTCAAATCCACTCTCCTCATCTCCACGCTTGGGCCCCCTGGAATTTAATAAGATGCGAAAGAGATAGTGTTGTACGGAAAGCAACGGGATGTTACCGCATTTAGGCCTATCCTTCCCAAGAAAAAATGCAAACATGAACAAAGGAAGCTTTTAATGGAAGAAGGAGGATCTTCTGCGGACCTCTGGAAAAAGAACTAAGGAAGAGACTAGTGAAGTGCTTTGTGTGGAGTGTGGCATTGTATGGGGAAGGAACATGGACATTACGACGAAATGAAGAGAAACGAATTGAAGCATTTGAAATGTGAATGTGGAGAAGAACGGTGCGTGTAAAGTGGACAGATAGAATAAGAAATAAAATTGTGTTTGAAAAAGTGAGTGAAGAAAGAATGATGCTGAAACTGATTAGAAAGATAAAAAGTAATTGGTTGGGTCTCTGGTTGAAAAGAATAATAGACGACATTAGGATATGTGGATCATATGCGGAGACTAAGAGGAAGGCAGAAAATAGGAAAGATTGGAGATTGCTGGGTTTGCAATGAAAGACCTGCCCATGGACAGAACACTTATGTATGTGGGTATGTTCAGAATGCCTGGAATATCGTGTCTAAAACAGTCGCTATTTGCAAAGACTAGTCAATTCCATGCCCACTCGACTGCAAGATGATCGAGATAAGAGGAAGATAGACTAAATATTGAATTGTGGCTTTTTGTTTTGTTTTTTGAACGCTTAATTGTTTGAATGTTTTAAGGCCGACGCCAGTAAATTTGTTTTGTTTATGCCACGAAAGATATTTTTATTGAGAATAAAATCTTTTTTCTTTCCATTTGCAGCCACAATATCATAATGATAAAGTCATGGCATAATATATTAATGAACCTGATGTTAATTACTAAAATAATCGTAAAAGAGAAAGGAGCCATTATGTATAGTTTGTCTCTCTCAAAAACAGAACAAAAAAGAACATAAAAAGCACGTGGTTGTAGTCGAACGCAGGACCTCATGAATAAGAGGCCTGAACGCTACCATTATGCTACCGATAACACACAGAATACTTCAATTATAACTGTAGATATCAGGCATCGTGGTCCAACAACATGTAACATCGCCTGTCTCCGAATTGTAGCGAAGATACCCGAAGGGAACATAGTTTCAGGAGAGCGGCCACTTTTTCTTTTGACAACTGTACAGCCCCCAACCCCTTGCAAGGACGCGTTTTGCGTACCTTTTAAATTTGTCCTCCCAATTCTCTTTCGATTTTTCGATTTTCTTTTTGTCTAATATTATTTAAGATTAAATTGCCTAAAAACTAAAAACCTGTAAGGGCAACTGCTTGTGAAAAGGGCCAATTTTTCTTCTCCCAGTTATGAATTGAGTCCTGCGTTTGCTTACCTAGACACACCAAGCAACCGTAACAGTGTAATTGCGTATGGGGTATAGATCAGTGACATTGAACCCCAGACACACAGTGAGTAAGGGATTCAACATGCCGAAACAAAACAAGAAGCAGGTAGTCAATGTAAATAATTTTGTTTTTACTGTGATTTATTGTATTAATGTAATTTCTACCATTAATTAATTAATTTATGCATTTATTCATTTATAGATGTGTACATACATAGACTGTGCACAGTGTAAAACACGTATTCATAATTAATTTATACAATTTGGCATTAGAGAAAGAAGAAACCTACAAACATTTTTAAATGAACGAACGTTGGAACAACAGTGCCGAAACATATTTGATATATTTCAATATTAATTCATTTTCAATTGTGAATATTCAAATTTCAATCTTTCAATATTTTGTCATATTATTTATTTCTACACTCATTTTCACTTTGATAAAATATATCTATTTCTTTTAAAAAGTGTAATTAAATAGTAAAAAATCTAGGGAGAAAATAATGAGCACTGATTTTTTTAAATGAAAAACATATTATGAAAGAGAAAGTATCTAGAATCTATATGGATTTTACTTATAGTGAGAATCTCCTTCTGTTGCCCATAAGGGGGTTTTAAATAAATATTTAGTTTGTTATTATATCCACGTGACAGTATATTTTGTACGTGAATCTCTTCTCAATGTTCAGCGCCTGCATAGGGAGCAGAGCATGCAGTACAAATTTTTCGCTCGCTCTTATTCGTTCGAAGGTCCCGCACTCGAGGGTGTTTCCTTCGAGCGAAGAGTACTCTAAACCATGTTGACGAGCGAATTTTGCTCGCGTAGAAAGACATTCGCAGGAAGAATACGGAATTTTAAATTGGGAGCGCACATTTCATTTTATTTCATTTATCGTATTCCACAAACCTTAATTAGCATTGAAGCTTTAATATATGGAACAAGTTACACAATTTTTTGGTGAGATGAGGTGAGACATAGACTACAGTAATCTTTACTGTGACTTATGAGTTAGATATGTTCTGTGAGATAATGAAGATGAAATAATGTAATAATATTTACGTCCTACCGCATTATCTCCTGACTTAGTTACCTCATGAGTGATGCCTTATTGGTATCACGTGTGAGGTTCAAACCTGTCTTCGGACAGTTGGCCAACGATAATATTTACGTTCGTACTGAATTGTCATTCTATTTACTATATTTTTACTCAATATTAATTAATTCTCGTATTTAAAATTAACAATTTTCATCTTGTATATTGCACAAAAATTAAATAATTTCTATATTAAATTATGTCTTATATCAGCGATGTCAAGGTCAAGAGCACGTAGATGGTTCTGCGTGCGATCAAGTGCTCACTGCTAGCAATGAATCTATTCTGCAGGCAACAGCAGAGAATAAGAAGAGGTGAGCAAAGTGTACTCTATTGGCCTGTCACTGCAAGATGAATTACACTTTTTAAATAATAGATAACGTGTTACATTCATACAAGACAACAAGAAACCAGAACATGTTTTGTAGAGTGTACCTCTCTAATAAATGCAATGAATTATAAAATAGTAGGCTACAATAAATAATAGACATAGCTTCTCCTTAACTTATATAGTTTCAGATAATGGTTAGAATATAACTAATTTTTATATAATTAGCTAATAATCCAACTAGTATATAAACACTATTTTCCTGTTTTAAACTTACCAATATAAAAGTGAAAGAACTTACAGGACATTGTGCATAGGGAAAATATGAAATAAATGGATTGCAACAAATAATAAACATAGTATATTTTTCATCTTAGAGGTTTTAGATAATGAGGCCTACCTAATTAATTGTTATGTAACTGTTACATACTTAATAATGTACTTATTATATGGACAGTACATTTCTAGAAACAAATTTAAATTCCTGACTTATCGTCTAATACAGAAGTGTTTTTTTTCTTGTTTTTGCCGACACCAACCTTCTTAGGTCCGGCGAAATTATATTTCCTGTAGTATGAGTAGCATAGCACGCTTATTATCTTCTGATAATCTTGGTATTAGTCTTGATTTTGTTAGGCTCATAAGTGAGGAAAATTGCTCACATGCGTGCTTACTGTCAAATAGAGAAACAATTTTCGCCGCAAATATCCGTACACTGGATGTACAATATTACCAGGCAAAGCGAACTTCCAACTTGACTTTGTTCACGCAATTCAAAGAACCTGGAGAGAACTTTTCCTCGGCTTAACCAAAGGGCATCACAATGGTAAGGACCACTGTCAAACTGAAAATCTATGGACATCATATCTTCACAATTTTTTAGACAGAATACATAACGAGTCTATGCTATTAGCATCCATACTTTTTGTACTTTATTCTGTAAACTTAAATGCAATGCAGCGAGGAAGAACCTCTACAGTACATCTAAACATATCGTCGTTATTCCTGCAATAACTTCTATGTGACATATTTATCGATTTTAAGATTTTTTTCTATTAAATATCTTAAATAGTGATACAACAAATAATAAAATCTCCTATATGTAATTATATTTCTTTCTTTCGAAAATGTAAGAATTCACAGTCTTCTATGTACTACTGGCATAGAACGAACAAATGTGTTTTCCTTCCTACTGAACAATTTTATATTTTCCACATAGGAGTAATTGTAGAAACAACGACGATTTATTTATTACTATTTAATGTCAATAAGACAACAAAATTTCAATACATCATTATGTACATCAATTAATAATTTCAGGCGTTTCACATTGCTCCTCTTCGTAAATAAATGCTTTCCATATATCAGACAAAGAACATTTTCGCCTCTTTCACTCATAAAAAGACAGAAGTCTACTCAGCCTAAAACTTACTGAACAATTTCTTCCTCAATGTGTAATGTATAACCCTTGAGTTCACCAGTGACTTGTACCTGCGTGCCGTACGTGCTCTGAACAGCGCATACGGGCGATGAGGCACGCTTGCGCTCTCGTTGTCATCACTGTCTTATATATAACAGGTTAACAATGCTTGAGCATCTTCTATTACCAAATTTTTCTTCTCTATTCTGTTCTATTTTTCCAGTCTCCTGCCAATTCTTTACGTTGTATAGTTTTATGGATCTCCTTCATCCATGTAGCCTAGTCCGTGATCTTTTCCTCCTCCCCAGCTTTCAGGGATTCATTCCAACACCTGTCTTCGCAGTCTATTCCCCAAACATGGTTGTACCGGGTTAAGTGTTTGCTATGAATATAGTCAACTATAGAATTTTTATGTTACATTTTTCTCCTTACGTCTTCATTTCGCACTTTATCCAATTCTGAACATCGAGCAGATCTTTTGAGAAAATCCATTTCTATAGATTCTAATTTATATTTAAATTTTTAATTTAATACCCACACTTCTGCTACATAAGTTGTCACACTCCGAACTAATGATTTGTATATGTTTATTTATGTTGTTCTAAAGATCTTTTTATCCCATAGGATTCCGCTTAATCTTTTTATTATTGATCTTCCTTTCACATTCCTTTCTCTGATTTCAGTTTCCATCCTACCATCACTAGTAATTTTAGATCCTAAATATTTGAAAGTCTTTGGGGAAAAAATAGGCACAATACGAAAATAAACACCATTTAAATTGCGTCTTTGGTTTGAAGATAATGATACAAGAATAATAGTCCTGCATCCCATACTTAAGTGAGAAATATAACATTCTCACTAGTCAGTGGAGTGTTTCTGGTCTTTTGTTTGGTGCACGTGGCACACTTCCTAAATTCACATGTAATATTTTAAAAGCACTCGGTCTCCGATTTTTTGAAATTCAAAACATTTTATTGAATATTCTTAAGGATTCAATCCAAATATTACATTACCATTCATATTTTGGCCATTGCTGATTCTATTAGGTTTGCATTTCTTTGGATTTTTTTACTAAACAATTCCTGTATTTAATCATTTTTGTCTTTCTAAATTATGCTGTAGTGCTTTTATTCTGGAGCTTTATGGCCGCCCTCATTGAGGATAGATTATTTTGTTAAAAATGAATATATGCGCTATTTGTCAACATATCCCCCATTGGAATTGAGACATTTGTCATACCATGGGATCAATTTTTGTATTCTTGTATCGTAGAAATCAGCCGTCTGAGATCGGCACCAGCGTTTGACAGGCATCTGCACTTTTCTATCGATCCCGTGATACGAAAAATGTCTCAATTCCGGTGGGGAACGTGTTGAAAAATAGCTCAACAATTGCTGTGTCTGTTTCAATAAATTGTTCCAATGAAATTGTGTTTTCTTCCTGTTAACGGCCCCTGGCGAACTTATTTTTTACGGCCTCGTAATTGCAGTCCAGTGGCCAAAATTTGTATAAGCACTTCTTTTGGCATTATTAACACGGCGAAAGAAAAAAATTAACTTTTTTATCTGCCTCCATCAGAATGTTTGCTTGTGAGTGGTCAGACCTTCAGTCTGTCACGTAGGCGGTCCCTGTCAGGCCTGGGATTTTCCACTGCAAAATCCAAAGTCACACATGTGGTGGACAAGGTCGCAGTTGAGGTTTTTCTGAGGGTTCTTTCGTTTCCCTATATTAAACTTGTTTTTTTTTTTTTTAAAGATGGGACATAACAGGAGCGTTGCGATCGGAAAAACAACTGAATGTCACATAGCGTGGTAGGCCTGTTGCTATGGTAACAACGGTTGAGTTGCCAAACTTACAGTTCCCAGGTGACGAGTGCTTAATAACTCTCTTGGCGAAATTTATTGTGCACACAATGTTAGCATTGGCACATTTCGTCTTTGATTCTCTGTCGATTTTTGTATTGTTTTCTTACCTTCGCGTCAATTGTCAATGAATGTTTTAACGTCAGTCATCTTAACGACAATTGCTAGCTTCCATCAGCTGGCAGCGTGGTAGTTCATATTGGCAACATGGCACTGTAGTTCCAAGCTCGGCCGCTTAACTGTCATGTCCCATCTTTCAAAAAAAAAAAAAAAAAAAAAAAAAAAAACAAGTATAGGTATTTACATTATTCCTTCAACATTTCTCCATTCCGTCATCATTCCACAGCATTCCCCGAACGCCGCACGGAGAGGACTGGCCTAGGAACGAGTGGGGTTGCCTGCTCGAAACCTGGGTACGCAGGGTAGTGCAGTCAGCCGGTGTGGGTTTGGGGCTGCGCCTAGCTCGAGGGTTAGCGCAATAGATCTTGAAGTGTCGCAGTGCTGGGCCCTAGTGCAACCTTCCCGAAATTCCATTCCATTCCATATACGTATTTATGTATGTACAAGGACATCATTTTATTTTTACTTCAATTTTTATTGTACCTGAGTTTTTTAATGTACTTCACTCCCACCCCTCTACTAGTAAACTCCAAGCGTCCTCTACATAGAACCAAGGCCGCGTATGCAGTACTGAGTTAGTGAGTATAATGCGTTCCAGAAAAATGTTCACGTTTTCCAGTGACGAAAGAGCTTTCAATATTGAATCATATTTTCGCACAGGTACTGTCGTCCGTTTGCCTACGTCGCATCTCGATTTCCCCCACTTGCTTCTGTTCGCCCCTCTGTAAAGTCTAGTAGCTGGGCTGTCTTAGCTCTTTTCTGAAAACAATTTCTGTTAGGAATTGGACGTCTAAGTAATATTATACAACTATTTAAAATAACTTAAATAAAATGGCCTCGTTAAGCAATTAACTGTCTACGACCCTGTGACAAAATCACTTGAACGGACAGTAGATAGCATTTATGAGTAGTTTTATCTTTTCGGATCGGGCAGAAGTGAAGATTGAATTTACAATACGTAAGGTACTCTTTTATAGAGTAGGTATAGAATTATTTCAACATGAGTTACTCGTACGAAGGACAAAACTGGTAATTGGAATTAGGTACAATAGTCTATAGTGCGATAATATGCACAAAAGAACTGAAGCCTGTATCGAAATGAACGGCCACCATTTTCAAAAATGTGTTTAAATATCCATATTATGATTATTTTTCAATTTAACTTCATTCTCTATATTGTACTCTAATGTGCTGTAATAGTACAATATACACTGCAAAATTAATACGTTCGCATGGATAACTCAGTTCGTGAGTAAAAACACTTATTGTTACACTGTACTGTATTTTTATTAAAGAAAACCTAATGAAAATTATCAAACTCAAAATCGCGATATTTCCTACTTTAAGTAAATGGACGAACTACTTTTCTTCCCTCCTATACCTAGTAAAGTGGTTTGTATATTACGCCAGTATCATCGAACTCCAGTCTTGGAAGGGGGAGCAAGCGGTGTTTCCGGTCCTAGACCTTTAATCCAAAGATATAGCCAGGTTAATATTAAAAATGTTAGTAAAAATAAAATGATGTCCCTGTATAATCTATGTTTATACGGTGGTGTCACTGGTTGCTTGATATAAAATTTATGACCATACTACTCACATGTTCGTGTCACTGATGCTACAATATAATATTGGTGCCACTACTGTTACTGCTACTGATACTGCTACTATTACTACTGAATTTTCTGATGCAGAATCGGTGGAGCGAAGAAAAATTCTCTCCGGCACCGGGATTCGAACCCGGGTTTTCAGCTCTATCTGCTGACGCTCTATCTACTAAGCTACACCGGATTCCAATTCCGATGCCGGATTGAATCCTCTCAGATTAAGCTCCACCTCTTAGTTTCCCTTTAGTGGCCAACCCTCATGCACTGTGTCACAGATGTATGACAGTGGCACAATGTCTAACATACCAATGTGCAGAGGTGCACTCATTACGAGTGACTAAGTGGCCAGGATACGACGGAATGAGCGCCGTCTTAAATCACTAAGTGATTATACACGCATATCATATTATTGCGATGTACCGAAGTACTTATGATATTTCCGTGCAGGAATTCTGCGTTATATGATGCAGGAAATATCATATGTACTTCGGTACATCGCAATAACTGAATTTTCTACTATTGCCATTGCTATTTGTATTATTACCTCCGCTGCTCCTCAGTTATAGTTTCTACTCTGTACTACTCGTCCAAGACAATTCTGCGTGCTGAACTTAAGTATAGGAGACGTCGTGCGTCGCTTTAATAAAGAAGGTTGGTAAAGGAGAAGATGCGTACAGATAGGTTGAGACAACTTTGTCACTCTGCTTCAGATCAGAGAGAATTAAAGATGTAACAACAAATAAGAATCAGTAAAATAAATAATATGACGTGATAGACACTGAGACAATGAAATATTAAAATAAAATCATGATAACGAAGGAAAACAGAATTGTAAATCAACTTACCATTCAGAGGAAAGTGAACCTTGAAAGAAACTAAACGTCTACACGATATATCGGGATGCACAATGAATTCTCTCATACCTATTCGTCACAGATTGTTTGAAGGATAGTTACTAGGATAGTAGATACGTTTCTGATAGAACAAAGAAAGACAAGCTTACTCTCTAACACAGATTATGTTTTAAATCAGACATGCACACCCGGAGCAACTCTAGCCTCATAGGCGGAGAGAGAACAGTTTCTTTGGAGAGGGGGGGGAGGCAAAGCAAAAGCCTAGAATCAAGGTTATGGGGGACATTATTTACCTTCTCCCCCCATTATAGCTTTACTGTAGTACGGTATATCGGAATATGATCATTTAATAAAGGTATTTTCGGGGGGCATGTTTCTTACACTGTGTTACACACATCCGCGATGTTCGGACCGAGTTGTATAGGGCTTGAACTGTAGGTCTCCTACAAATTATAATAGGACAAAACTTAAAACAGTCTCCCTATTTTTCTCTCTTATGCACAAACACATCAATAACACTATGTAACAGTGGTAACAGAAAGTTTTTTTTATCTGAAGCTGGATGAAGATATCATATGAAATGTAAATTCGAATTACAGTATTTTACTTGAATTGAATTGAATTTGCGGGAAGGGGGCACTATGGCCCAGCACTGCCACCTGTTACGGTCTATTGCACTAACCCTCAAGCTAGGCGCATTCCCAAACCCACACCGGCTGACTGCAATAAGGTTCGCTGTGTATCCAGGTGTCGAGCAGGCAACCCTTCCTCGTCCCTAGGAATGATGACGAAATGGATAAATGCTGACGGAATGATGTAAATGCCTAATATGGGGAAAACGGGAGAATCCCGAGAAAACCCCAACTGCGACCTTGTCCGCCACAAATGTCACTATGGATTTATCAATGAAAAATTCCAGACCTGACCGGGACTCGAATCCGGGCCGCCTGCGTGACAGAGGTCTGACCACTCAACCACCGCAGGGGTCAATTATTTTACTTAATCTCTGGTCTTTAAGTTTTCACATTATACCGGAATCACTTTTCTTTCTTCTGTATTGTTCTGCAGTATTTCTCCAAGTGACTGCCTGAACATCTGCAGACTTCTAACACGTGAGTATAGGCTGTTACAAAAGAAACATTACAATGCTTCCATCCCTCACATGAGGTATAGAAATTCTTTCACATTCAGACATTTAAAATAAATCTTATAGTCCAGACACACGATCTGAAGACATTAATTCGTCAATTTAAACACAGAAACTTAATCATAAACAAAAGAAAGAAAAATCTTTTAAATTCAATATTTTCTAACGTTAATAGAAAAAAAATGAGTTCAGACAAGTTTGGGGGGCAGTGCCCCGCCATGCCCCCCATAACTCCGCCTAAATCTAGCCTTCAAACGGGGTACGACAGTGACGTAGAATATCTTTTATGCGTGTGCTACATGGTATTCTGAGATTCTACGTAACTGTTGCACCTCGTTTGAAGGCTAGATCTGCCCCGGCTCGGCATGCCTGTTTCAAATGATATTCACACTTCAGAATCTGAGCCGCAATTTACTTAAATGAAAAATACACGAGTTACCTTTATAATATTTACATTCTAATTCATGTCAACTCTACTCGCAGAAATGGCTTGAATGAGCTGTACATACTCTGTCATCAATACTATTAACCACAATAAAAGCAACGCAACTTAAAGAGGGAGAAATAACTATAATAAATATTCTTATCCTTGCAAGATGTCTCGAGGACGATGGAAAACGTGTCAGCTGGAAGCATTTTGTCAATTTATCTAACTCGGTGGTACGCCGTTTCACTTAGATAATTTTGAAGGAAAAAAAGAGTAGAAAATAAAACGTAATCTACAACAATAAAGCTATGTCGTATATACTCATATTACAACAGGATAACGCTTCAGCGTGGAAAAGGTTTATAGTGTGTTATTCCCAACTGATAGTATACTGCGGAGCTTGCTGACGACTCGACTGCTCTTTGACGGTAGAAGATCTGTGTACTCTGTTTCTTCAAAAGCGTGAGTTTCTTTAGAATATTGGAACAATCCATCGTATATCCCTTCATTTATTTTCTCGCTTTAATGTCTCATTAAATTTCAAGCAAAGAGTGAAATAAATGTTATACAGCGTATAAACCCTGATCATATTGAAAGTGTAAGAGGTATAACTGATAATTAATCATATCATAAGGAAGAAAAAATGTTCCTACATTTTTTTCTAATTTCAATATTTAACTAATTATTAAAGTTTACAATATTAGATGTTTTGCAACGTTGCTGGACAGGGAGGAGTGGATTTATAAGTACACAGTACAGCTCAAGCGGGTAGAGATATACTAGTACAGATGCTCTGTTCTAATGCGGGAACGGATCATGATAATACTGTTGTTTACATAAAACGAGCAGCAAATACAAACTTTCAAACTCATTAATAGAATATTATGGTAAATTTACATTTTATATAACAATATTGCTCCATTTTTATTGTACGTCTAAAAAGTAAACAATAATGGTTTTCTGCACAAAATCACACGAACTTTTTTCTAATGCAAAATTTTAATCTCTCCCGCTTCCGTAAAGCAGTGTCATTTTTAAACAAATTTCTGGCTGTGATTTTCGAAGAGGGATAAGAGACTCCTAGTTTCTAAAAATCATTGAAGAAATTACTACAAAAGTTCGCCGATTAGGTAACCTTCTTTGAGGAAAACGTTGACGGTACATCCTTCTTGTCTCACTTGAATTACGACGACATTATTAATAAATTAATAACATATGATATTCCTAAACCATAAATTATATTGTAAGTTGTTTATTGAATACCCTGTACTGAACTGTCATCCGCTCGGCAGTATAACTATGTACAGGGAGCGTGAACTTAGCTGACTCGTACTTACGTCTGTGCAGAGCACTGCCTGCTGAACACGTTGCCACACGTCTCACGCCAGAATATTAAATTTAAGCATGCATTTTTATTTAATTTCACGAAAACGTAATAGAACACACAAATATTTATTTAAACTAATATTAACTCTTTGCTAACTATACCTACTAATGTAATTGTTTTCGTAATTTTACTAACGATATAAGCAGTATAACGCAAATAAAATAACAAAAGAAATATTTTTTTTTCTGGGAAAACTATCAAGTTTTGACCCTATGTTGTATGGACATTTTTTCATCCTGTAGACCGTCCCCGACGACTGTGAAAAGGACGACTCTTATACTCCTTACACCCTGTATAACAGATTGATCAGTTTAATGGACTTCCAGGCCAACCTCTTTTATCAATTTCACTTTGCTGTCATCTAACGATTGGAATTGCATGGAGCAACTGTTCTTCCATCTATCGGTCGTTAGCAAAAATGACTCTTTGACGGTGTAGGTTCTGGTGGTTGTTCTCATTTTATGTTGCCATTTCATAACATGGGAATGACCAGTGATCAGGGTTATAAGTAAGTAAAGGATATTAATTTAGCATAAGCTTTCTAGAATAAAAATACTTAGGGCTAGCCTATATAAGAATTGAAAATTCGCTAAATAAATCGACACGCCTGGGTATGAGATGAAACTTGTGCGAAGAGCCACAAAACTATTAAAAACTGAGATCTACATAACATCAGCATAAGAAATAACGAAACACGATCTAGTTTCCAGGAGAAATTTTAAAACCATTTTTTTCAGAAAGAATGATTATCATGAAGATGAATCTTACTTCCTTGTTATACATTTTACGGATTTCGTAACAATTCGGTTCTTTTAGCGTGTTGAAAATAGTATTGCCGTTCACAGTTTGTATTCCTGAACTGTCATCCCTAAGACATGCATAAATGAAGTAATTTAATTTGCAGCAAAATACAGGGATGAACTTACTCTTCTTATTTCGCGCACAAACTACATTTTTTACAGTTCGAAAGTAAGATATTTGATTTATTTTATAAATTATACGGCTTGAATCAATATACCTAGATATACTATGTAATTAATTTTTCACAAATTTACTTTAACTAGCTTTGCGTATATTTTAATATTATTTTCCTAATTGCAAAAATCGCCACTTTTAAAGTCTATACAAATGCCAAATGGAGATTCCTACATTAAGATCTCGATTCTGTGGTTCACCCACGTTAATAAATGTTTTATTACTAATGGCGGTAATGTTCTTAACAAGAAAGAGACAAGAGCAATAATTTTTTATAATCGGGTCGCTGTAATCGGAGACACCTTAGAGTTTAGCACAAAGTAACCAGATAGGTCTTTGTTCTCCCGCGTCAATCACATTGTTTTTCAACGGTAAAAGTTCGAATACCGTATGTTGCCGCATTTATCTCTCACTATAATTAATTAATGTTGTGTGATACTCCTTGTATAATTAATACGTGGTACAGTCATTAAGTACTAATACTGAGCGCATAGTGGCGTTGTGGTGCACTATAGCGTATAGGTGGCGCTACGGTATGATACCTTGTCAGTTAGTCTCTCGACCCAACAAGAGACAGTTGAGTGCATGCACTGTAAGCAGAACTACGGTCTTTGTTGTGACGGTGATTTGAATGCGCACGTCAGAACCCGAGATGTCACAGTTTGAGCAACGGGCAAACATCAAGTTCTGCCAGAAATTAGGCAAAACTGCTGCCGAAACGTTTCAAATGATGCAGCCAAGTTTTCGGTGAGGACTCAGTGAGTCGCAGTGTTGTGTTTAGGTGGCACCGACGTTTTTAGCAAGGAAGAGACAGTTTGGAAGATGATGTGCGTACTGGTCGGCCACAAACAATTCGAACTGAACGCAAGATCCAAGAAGTTGCAACGTTGGTGCGTGCTAACCGCTCCCAATCGGTAGACGATATCGCAGCAACAGTAGGGGTCAGCCATGGTACTTGCTACAAAATTCTGTCTGATGATCTGAACATGTCTCGTGTTACCCAGCACAGTGTGCCACGAATTCTGTCGCAAGACCAACGTGATGATCGCATGACGATTTGTGGTGACCTCATCAATAGTGCTGGCGATGATTCGACGTTTCTCAACCGGATAATAACTGGAGACGAAACTTGGTGTTTCCTTTACGATCCGCAACTGAAACGACAATCCGCCACCTGGAAAACGCCGTTATCACCAAGACAGAAAAAACCGCGACAAGACAGGTCAAAAGGCAAGGTGATGCTTGAACTGTTTTTTTGATTCAAATGGAATTGTTCACATGGAATTCATCCCAGAAGGTGTAACTGTGAACAAAACCCGCTACAAAGAGATCCTTGGCCGTTTGCGAGATTCAATTCGCCGTAAGCGACCTGAGCTATGGCGTACAAAGAATTGGCTGTTGCTACATGACAACGCCCCTGCATATCGCTCTGTCCTTGTCCAAGAGGAACTTGCAAGACAACAGGTGACAGTTCTTCCACACCCTCCGTACTCACCTGATCTCGCACCATGCGATTTTTTCTCTTTCCTCGCATGAAAGCAACCCTACGTGGGCGTAGATTTCATTCTTCCGAAAAGGTCATGACTGCCACAAGAGAAGCCATACGGGACCTTCCTGCCAACATCTTTCAACGGTGCTTCCAGCAGCTATACCAACGTTGGAAAACGTGCATAACGGCCAACGGAGACTATTTTGAGGGAGGATGTGTTCTGTTTAAATGTACGCCGTGTTATGCGGCATCTTGTGATACGTCCAGTTTCTTGTGGGAGCCTACCCTCCAGGCGTCAAGTCTTAGAACTTAATGACTGTACCACGTATGGCAATTACGCTATTATTATTATTATTATTATTATTATTATTATTATGAAAGTTAGAATTTATAAAACAGTTACATTACCGGTTGTTCTGTATGGTTGTGAAACTTGGACTCTCACTTTGAGAGAGGAACATAGGTTAAGGGTGATTGAGAATAAGGTGCTTAGGGAAATATTTGGGGCTAAGAAGAATGAAGTTATAGAAGAATGGAGAAAGTTACACAACACAGAACTGCACGCATTGTATTCTTCACCTGACATAATTAGGAACATTAAATCTAGACGTTTGAGATGGGCAGGGGATGTAGCACTATGGGCGAATCCAGAAATGCATATAGAGTGTTAGTTGGGAGGCCGGAGGGAAAAAGACCTTTGGAGAGGCCGAGACGTAGTTGGGAAGATAATATTAAAATGGATTTGAGGGAGGTGGGATATGATGGCAGAGACTGGATTAATCTTGCTCAGGCTAGGGACCAATGGCGGGCTTATGTGAGGGCGGCAATGAACCTCCGGGTTCCTTAAAAGCCAGTAAGTATTATTATTATTATTATTATTATTATTATTATTATTATTACTGTTATTTACAAAGCAAAGTCAAAAGACAAAGCAATAGCATTTGTGGAGGAGTATCAAATTCTACAATTTGAAATTTCTCGTTAGAGATCTTTCCTTCTCTACTCTGTCCTAGACCAAATGCAGTGAAAGGATTAAACCTTTGACAAAGATATGCGAAAATACAAACTTGTTTTAAAGATCCGCGAAAATACAAACTTGTTTTAGAGAGTGTAAACCCTATTTGTAATTTTGCGTATTCTCTGTTTCGGCTTCAATTCATCTCTTCAGCTAGAGTATTATTATTATTATTATTATTATTATTATTATTATTATTATTATTATTATTATTATTTACAAAGCAAAGTCAAAAGACAAAGCAATAGCATTTGTGGAGGAGTATCAAATTCTACAATTTGAAATTTCTCGTTAGAGATCTTTCCTTCTCTACTCTGTCCTAGACCAAATGCAGTGAAAGGATTAAACCTTTGACAAAGATATGCGAAAATACAAACTTGTTTTAAAGATCCGCGAAAATACAAACTTGTTTTAAAGAGTGTAAACCCTATTTGTAATTTTGCGTTTTCTCTGTTTCGGCTTCAATTCATCTCTTCAGCTAGAGTATGAGTATTATTATTATTATTATTATTATTATTATTATTGTTGTTATTATTATTATTATTATTATTATTATTATTATTATTATTATTATTATTATTATTATTATTACAGTCAGTGTACAATTTACCAACATCTCCTGATAACCAAATACAATTTAACATAATACAAATACATATATAAATTTAATTATGTATAATATATGGTACGAACTGATGAAAACAATTCTGCTCAGTCCAAACATCGCTCTTCTCTTAAAGACTCTGTTAACTTAAAATGAAAGCGATACTAATAATAAAGATTTTGTTCAGAAAATTATAACAGTGAAAGCCTCATGTTTCTAGAGCTCTCCATTCTCTCGGTATGCGTCAATAACTGTTACCAATTGACGTGGTGATGTCATCCCTCTCAAGGTTAGCCGAAATTCACCTTGCTGATTGCAACACAACCGGAATCACTCGCGCCTATTACTGTCGCACGATAACTCCTGTGTTAGATTTTATGTAACACACTTATTTTTCTCACTTCTTAGTTTATATTTGGATTAATAGATATACATTACACACACAAGATGTTTTTCCGTTATTGTATCTAAGCTTTTTACGATGTGCATGCAATATACAGTATAAATACATTTTTTAATAATTTTATCACCAATAAAAACTGTGCACAAAGTGCACAAAATTGAAATCTCATTCATTCATAGTTTTCTGCCCAAGGACAGGTCTTTCACTGCAAATCCAGCATTCTCCAATCTTTCCTACTAATTGAAATTAGTGTTTGAAAAATTCTTGTAAGAACAATTTTCACTGAGACAAGTAACAATTTCAGAATTAAACATATTCTTCATAACTTATTTCACAGTTCTGAGTTTATAAACATAACATTTTGTTTTTTATTTTGTAATAAAAAGAGCTGTTATATATAAACAAAATAAACAATATCGGAAATTTGTTTCAAATATTCTGTAACAACTACTTTCATGGAAACAAATGATCATATATAAATTCAAATATTTTCAGTCTTTATTTTACTGATCTTGTATTGGTTTACTATGAAGAAAAGTAAAACAAAGGAAAATAAAATGCTTGCTATATACAAAATAAAACTATGTAAACAAGATTACATTTGGATTGGTTTAGTTTTAATAGATCTGGATCAGAACTAGGAAGTTGGTACCAAAAGTGTTAAGTTGTGTAAGTTTGGACTATATCTCTACCGAATGAAATGTATTGGCGCATCTCACAATGTCAGTGAACCAGAACGACAAACATATACAGCCGGTGGTAACCAAACATGTGCTCCAATCGTCCACAGCCTTAGAACAAGAAAATAATAAACGAATAATACATAAAAAACAATAATTTGTAATTATAAATTTCGTAACTTCGTTTGGGATGCTTTTTAGATGCTCATGTTACCCCTTAATATGTGGCAGAAGTCTTATCTTTGTGAATATGGTGTATATAATATAATATTAATTTCAAGGGAAAGTAAGGTTTATTGAACTTTTATTTATTCTCACAATATTTTGAAGGAAAACTAAGGTTTATTGAAATTTATTTATTCTCACAAATTCTTTGTCACAAAACTTACAAATGTCCTTACCAATCATCTAATTAAAAAGTGCAAATAAGTAAAAAATAAAAATAGCCGCCACTCCCACGATCTTACTTAGAACAACTGGTCCCGGATTCTTTCCAAGTACCTTCCGTACTAACGTCGCCCGAGATACTTAAAATTTTTTTCTGCTGCTCCTTCTTCAACCTCCCTTCCCTAACTACATATAATGTCTCAACATGTCACGTTGTGTCCAAGTAGCCCCACTTTACGGTACTGATCAATAATAATAATAATAATAATAATAATAATAATAATAATAATAATATTAATATTAATAATAATAATTAGTGTTGTGGAATTTAATCAATTAATCTAATCGATTAATCGATCAATTTCGGTTGTAAGATTAATCGATCAAAAATATTTAATCGAATAATCGAGTCGATTAAAATTAATCGGTTTTAGTTTATATTATTTATTATTTTGTTAATACAAACTCATACTAAAAATTCTGACAATATTTCTCTCTCGGAAATTGCTTACTTAAAAGCAGAAGAGTACTGTATTTTCTAACTGTAAGCCAGGTAGAGTAGGGAAAATCTTTGCACAAACACTTCAGAAAGAGATGGAAATGTGAGGACAGTGACCTACTCCACCTCTATTGAAAGTTGAAACAAAATGTGAAACCCTTATTAAGTTTTATGGTTTTCCAAAAAAACTTCCACCTTGTTGTCAGTTCATCTTCCTAGCATATGAAATACATACTTTTCTGGGATTCGTCCCCCTCATCCCTTTTAAAATAGCCATGTCTACATTGTGTGCAAGTGAGAGCGTAACTACCTTAATCTCTTTTTAAAACCCGGCAAATCTATTACAGTCTTCTGTTTCAACTGCTGCAGTTTTGAAGTTGCAGTTTCTGTACTGAGTTTGTATATGAAGGTTGTGTGTTTAGTTTGTTAAAGAAAAAAAAATCAATTTTCTGTGGTTTGTGAAAAGTGTAAACTCCATTATGTCATATGAGAATTTGAGAGGTAAACTCGGTGAAACGTTTGGATTTAAATTGAACGATCGTGGAGAAGTGCTTGACAGAAAAGAAGTTCTTTCGTGTTTAGTGATACAGGAAACATTGTTACTAAACGTACTGTAGAGCGGCACTTAATTCGGAGCATGTGAATGCACTCACATGTTTAAAATCATGGATGAAGCAGTGAGTCTTCATACTTTTTGTTGTTTATGTTTGTCTCAAAAATTCTCTGAGAAATTGACATAATAAATTATAAGCCTCATAATAAATGTGTTAGTAAGTAATTAAAATACTGTAGTTATTTTGTAATATAACGATACAATATACTGTATACAGATTTACAGCATTAATTTAATACTTATGCATATCACCGAACACAAGTTAAATTTAACAATAATTGTGTATTACATAGGCTATATTAAAACATTTTTTCAACTCGATCAAAACTCGATTAGTCTATCTATCGATTAATCGATTAAATTTAAATGGTTAATCGATTAAATATTTTGATCGATCAACAGCACTAATAACAATAATAATAATAATAATAATAATAATAATAATAATAATCCATTTTACGCCTGTATATTCAGCGTGGCTTGTTGTAATGTCTTTTATTGCTTCTAAATTCTCTAATTGAACCGCCGAGCAAAGGAGAACGAAATTATTCCTCTTTGGATTCCTTATGGAACATTAAGTTCCTGTTTGTAGAGACAGAGGGTTTGTAGAACGACATGATACCGCTATTGCTTGTTTTCAGTACGTAGATGGGACAAACAGCAATGTACAGAAAAAACTCATCCGTTTGAATGTCTGTGATTAAACGATGTAATCATGATAGTAGTTTTGGTCACCGCTGCTCTACTGCCTCATTTAGAATTCGCAAGTTTATCTTCTGTATTTTTCTTCCTATGACCATGTTCTTCGTCTTATTTGCATTTATCTTCAGCCCATACTGCTCACAGCTCCAGCTCCTGTAGCTCATTTAGCTCCAGTAGAATATCTTTTAATATCATTTCCTCTTCTGCTAACGTAATATCATCAGCAAATCTTATGTACTACTTTATTCTTCTTCCTCCTATTATCACTCCTCCCATGTTCTGATAACAGAATGAATAATAAACATGTAAAATAAACAGAGGACATAACGGACGATAAATCGTATCAGAAACACTCAACCATATTATCATTAAAAACTCATTAATATCATAAAAATATTTGTTCATCAACCAATCAGAGACAACCCTGTTAAAAGACCTCATTTCCAGTTGGTAATATAAGAAGGAAATTTATTTGCAAATTTTAGAGACATAATAAAATCATTCATTCATTCATTCATTCATTAATTCATTCATTCATTCATTCATTCATACATTCATTCATTCATTCTATTCCATAGATCTTACATGAGCAATGAAGCCTTAAGATGTGGAACAAGTCAAAATTTTACAATATTACAATTACAATTTTTACAAATTTTTACAATATTTTACAATTTTTACAGTTTTACAATTTAGTAATTTTCTACAATGATGAGGTGAGGTATGCTACAATTTTGTTTATAGGAATATTATTTTGTATTATTTTTTTGGGTAGTGATATTAATTCAAATGGGAGTATAAGGGTACAGTACATCAGTTATTCATAGATTTCAAAAAGGCGTATGACTCGGTTAAGAGAGGTTTTATTTAATATTCTTATTGAATTTGATATTCCCAAGAAACTAGTTCGATTAATTAAAATGTGTCTTAGTGAAACTTACAGCAGAGTCCGTATAGGCCAGTTTCTATCTGATGCTTTTCAAATTCACTGCGGTCTAAAGCAGGGAGATGCACTATCACCTTTACTTTTTAACTTTGCTCTAGAATATGCCATTAGGAAAGTTCAGGATAACACAGAGGGTTTGGAATTGAACGGATTACATCAGCTTCTTGTCTATGCGGATGACGTGAATATGTTAGGAGAAAATCCACAAACGATTAGGGAAAAAGCGGAAATTCTAGTTGAAGCAAGTAAAGCGATAGGGTTGGAAGTAAATCCCGAAAAGACTAAGTATATGATTATGTCTCGTGACCAGAATATTGTACGAAATGGAACTATAAAAATTGAAGATTTATCCTTCGAAGAGGTGGAAAAATTCAAATATCTTGGAGTAACAGTAACAAATATAAATGGCACTCGGGAGGAAATTAAACGGAGAATAAATATGGGAAATGCCTGTTATTATTCGGTTGAGAAGCTTTTGTCATCTAGTCTTCTGTCAAAAAGTCTGAAAGTTAGAATTTATAAAACAGTTATAATACCGGTTGTTCTGTATGGTTGTGAAACTTGGACTCTCACTTTGAGAGAGGAACAGAGATTAAGGGTGTTTGAGAATAAGGTTCTTAGAAAAATATTTGGGGCTAAGAGGGATGAAGTTACAGGAGAATGGAGAAAGTTACACAACGCAGAGCTGCACGCATTGTATACTTCACCTGACATAATTACGAACATAAAATCCAGACGTTTGAGATGGGCAGGGCATGTAGAACGTATGGGCGAATCCAGAAATGCATATAGAGTGTTAGTTGGGTGGCCGGAGGGAAAAAGACCTTTGGGGAGGCCGAGACGTAGATGGTAAGATAACATTAAAATGGATTTGAGGGAGGTGGGGTATGATGGTAGAGACTGGATTAATCTTGCTCAGGATAGGGACCAATGGCGGGCTTATGTGAGGGCGGCAATGAACCTCCGGGTTCCTTAAAAGCCAGTAAGTAAGTAAGTGGTATTAATTCTATATTTTTATATTTTAAGCCCAGAATTAAAACTAATGATATTCCATTCCATAAAATAAAAAAGTTGTATCATTAACAATAAAATAAAAACCTATAAAACCAAAATAATTCTAAAAACAAATAAAAAAATAAATCTAATAAAACAAATTGATATATATATCATAACCGTTTTGGTTGGCCTCATAGGCCGAGAGAGAACCATTTCGTTGGGGGGTGGGAGAGCAAAGCAAAACCATAGAATCCCCATATAACAGGGTTGTGGAAGACATCATTTACCTCCTCTCCCGTTATAGCTTGACCGTGATACAGTATATCGGAATATGATAATTTAATAAAGGTATTTTCGGAGGCATGTTTCTTATAGTGTTACATCCATATCCGCGATGTTTCGAACCGAGTGGTTTAGGGCCTTATCTGTAGGTCTGCTACAAATTGTAATAGGGTATAACCTAAAACAATCTCCCTCTTTTTCTCTCTCGTAGAGAAACACATGCATACATCAATAAAACTACGTAACAGTGCTAACAGAACATTTTTATATGAAGCTTACCTTCCGAAGATATCATTATAAAATGTAAATTCTAATTATTTTATTTAATGTCATCTTTAAGTTTACATAATATTATACCGGGATCACTTTTATTTTTTCTGCATTGTTGTGCAGTATGTTATTCCTACATCTCCAAGTGGCGGCCTAAACACTTGCAGACTTCTAACACAGGAGTACAGGCTGTTACAAAAGAAAAATTACAGTGCTTCCATTCCTCGAATGAAGTATAGGAGTTCTCATACATTCAGAAATTTAAAATAAATACATTATTATAGTCCAGACACATGATCTGAAAACATTAATTCATCAATTTAAGCACAGAAACTTAATCATAAACAAAAGCAAAAAAGATATTTTGAATTCAATAGAATAATAGAAAAAAAGAGGTCAGACAAGTTTGGAGGGGACAGTGCCCCCCCATACCCCCCCCCCCCATAACTCCGCCTATGTTTACTCTACACTTAGGTAGGTAAAAAAGAACACAGTTTCTGGTATAGGTGTACATCATTCGTATGTGTCAAAATGTATTAATTATCTTGAACAAAATTTAAGGCTTGATAAATATATTGTCATGTTACAGTCATTATTTTTTTGTTCACAAATAACGGTCTGCAGGGTGCCTTTGTTGATGAATTTGTTATAATTCCAATATATATTTTTGTAACATAAAAACCTTATGAATATGGGTATTAATACATCATAAAAATAATCAGTAAGAAAGTATGCTATGAAAGTAAGAAACATAAGCAATTCTAATGTAGTTCTTCGGAACATACATTTTTAAATTTCGCAGAAAAATATCATTCTTGTCAATTTTTTGCAAACAAAATCAATATGATCTGCCCAGGTAAGTGTGCTGTCAACAATAATACCGAGGAGTTTAAAGTTTCATTATGGCTGCAATACTAAAGAAAAGAGATGAAGTTTTAGTTTCGTTAAGAAGAAATTTATGTGAACTAAACTATTTATTGGTTTCTGTAAAAACTGAATTAGTAAGAGTTTTCAATTCATTAATGCCACTATGACATAATTCAACAATGACACGAAATATTACATGAACATCATTAATTTCTAGTTGCCTACTTTGCTGATATTTTCGAACAATAAATTATACACGTTGAATAGTACGAATTTACAAGGCCAAAATTTTAACATAATAACAGCCGAGGATAAAATCGAAGGATTTATAAAGATACTTAATTTCTGGTCTACATCATTTGAAAAAAGGTATTTGATGCATTTCAGTGCATTAAAGAATTCGTAGGAAATTTAGCTATGTATAATAGACAAATACTGAGTTTGTTTTTGTGAATATGAAATTAAGTTTGCACAATTCTAAACAACAGCTTTTTTTAGTATTTTCCGTATAAATTAAAAAAGGACAGTCACAGACAGTTGTGTTCAGCTGGCTGAAATTCCGAAAAATGTGTGTGTGAAATATACAAATTGAAATATGTATGTATCTATTGAACGAGTGTTAAAGTAGACTTATCGCAGAGTGAAGACCAGTTGTGGATCAAAAGAATGTATGTATGAATTTCTCGAGCTTGCAAAAGAAATTATTAAATTTTTGATAACATTTGGAACCTCATATTTATGCAAAACAAGCTTCTCGTATAATCAGCGTACTGATATTGCTGGCTCTCGATACTTTTATCCTTTTTTTAACATATAATATAATCACAATGTATAAACCAACATGAGAAATTTTAAGTTAGATTTCAGTGCGAAATTTTATATTGAAGCTTTGTAGTTCCCGTAGGACTGTAGTTAATTCAGTTATGCCAAAGCATGGACGTGATAAAAGCAGAAGGGGAGAGAGGGTAGTATCGGATATCGGGTAATATCGGACAGTGCGTTTCTTTCATCTACTACCATATGGTAGTACCTGAATGACATGGTTACGTTTCTGAATGCGACATCACAGAAACGTAACGATGTCAATCAGGTACTATCACCGTGTGGCAGATGAAAGAAACTCACTGTCCGATATTATCCGATGTCCGATACTACCCAACTCTCCCCTACGTTTGCTTCCCATAGACGGCAGCAACTTATGACTGCAATGTTACTTTTCTTGAATCACGGTCATTTCTCGATACCAAATTTCACTCCGCAAGTTTGGTAATCCGTACCCTATATAACGTCTTTGATCCATACTGTGTGCTAACATTTAGTATAGTCCAAACTGACGCAACCAAGAAGACGGCGTGTTGTAGAATAAAGGCGACAATTTCAGTCCAAGTGGCAAGAAAGTTATTTTTTATTGAATATAAAGGTAAACCACGATGTGTTATCTGTTCCCAAGTCATAAGTGTTACAAAGACTTATAACGTAAGCAGACACTATACTTATTTACTTACTTATGGCTTTTAAGGAACCCGCAGGTTCATTGCTACCTTCACATAAGACCGCCATCGGTCGGTGCAAGATTAATCCAGTCTCTATCATCATATTCCATCTTCCACAAATCCATTTTATTATCCTCCCATCTACGTCTCGGCCTCATGAAAGATATTTTTCACTCCTGCCTCCCAACTAATACACTGTATGCATTTATGGACTCGCCGATACGTGCTACATGCCCTGCCTACCTCAAACGACTGGATTTAATGTTCCTAATTATGTCAAGTGAAGAATACAATGCGTGCAGTTCTGCGTTGTGTAACTTTCTCCATTCTCCTGTAACTTCATCCCTCTTAACCCCAATATTTTCCTAAGAACATCATTCTCAAACACCCTTAATCTCCGTTCCTCTTTCAAAGTGAGAGTCTCACAAAGTTTCACAACCATACAGAAAAACCGGTAATATAACTGATTTATAAATTCTAACTTTCAGATTTTTTGACAGCAGATTAGATGACAAAAGCTTCTCAACGGAATAATAACACGCATTTCCCATATTTATTCTCCGTTTAATTTCCTCCCGAGTGTCATTTATATTTGCTACTGTTGCTTCAAGATATTTGAATTTTTCACCTCTTCGAAGGATAAACCTCCAATTTTTATATTTCCATTTCGTACAATATTCTGGTCACGAGACATAATCATATACTGTCTTTTCGGAATTCATTACCAAACCTATCGCTTTACTTGCTTCAAGTAAAATTTCCGTGTTTTCTCTAATCGTTTGTGGATTTTCTCCTAACATATTCACGTCATCCGCATAGACAAGAAGCTGATGTAACCCGTTCAATTCCAAACCCTGTCTGTTATCCTCAACTTTCCTAATGGCATATTCTAGAGTGAAGTTGAAAAGTAAAGGTAATAGTGCATCTCCTTGCTTTAGCCCGCAGTGAATTGGAAAAGCATCAGATAGAAACTAGCCTATACGGACTTTCCTGTACGTTTCTCTGAGACACATTTTAATTGATCGCACTAGTTTCTTGGGAATACCGAATTCAAGAAGAATATTATACAGAACTTCTCTGTTAACCGAGTCATATGCCTTTTTTAAATCTATGAATGTAAATTTTGTGTTATTATTTTTGGCTAAGACCATACCGTACACGAGTCTACCTCTTACAGTAGTGGCTAGAAACATTTTTGTTTTGTAAATTTAATTTGTACTCACTTTGCTAGCTAAATAAATAAATATAAAAAAGTGTTGTACTGTACCCTTATACGCCCATATTTTCCCCAATATCTGTCGAATACAAAAAATCTAATCAATAGTCGATCTATTATGCCTAAAACCGCACTGATGATCCCCAATAATTTCATGTACATATGAAGTTAATCTTATCAAAAGAATATTGGACAAAATTTTATACGACGTCAACAAAAGTGATAATCCTCGAAAGTTACTAGAGTTAGTTTTGTCTTCCTTGTTAAAAATGGGTACTATTATGGACTCCTTCCATTGTTCTGGTACAATAATTTCCTTTTACCAAATAGCAAGTACAATAAATTTCGTTAGATAATGCGCTTCTAAGCAGACATTATAGGCCTACTATCTTACATAAAACAAAATACGATAAATATCAAAGAGCCACAAGGAGCTGTGTAACAGATACCGCAGGTTTTCAGCATCATATGAGGTATATTTGGATCTAGGGAAAACAAAGAAGTCTTAGGGATGGTGAGTTCATTAAACAATTGCTGTAAAATGATGTCTGTCTTTGAGGATAATAAGATAGGACTAGCCAAAAGGTTTTAAAACACTCTCCTTGTCCCATCAAACAGTAAGTAAAACAGTTAATGAAATGAGAAATGATGTTTTAGCTCTTCTGCAGAACATTATACACAAATGTGAATTATTTTCTCTTGCACTAGATGAAAGCGTAAATATAGTTGATTATTCTCAGTCAGCTTTTTATCTTCGTTAAAATAATACACTCAGAATTTAAAATTCACGAAAAACTACTGAAACAACAAGGTTTTGAAGCCAGTACCAAAGTCACTGTCATATTTAGGACATTGGATAATTTCATTTATCAATATGGAGGTTTTGTAAATGTTCTGGCATAGGAACAGATGGAGCTAAATAAAAGTGAGCTAGTAAGACTTGCCAGAGAAAAAGGAATACGTTATTTTTTTCTTCATTGTATTATCCACCAAGAGATACTCTGTGGAAAAAATGTACGACTCTAACACAATAAAACCAGTTGTAAATTTTGTAAATCTAATAAGAAGAGAAAAAGTGCTCAAAGACACAGAGTATTTGCTGCATTGTTGAATACTTTGGGAAGTGAATATGGCGATATTGAATTGTTTTGTGAAGTGTCCTAGTTCAGTGCTGGAAATTGTCTGAAACAATGTTTTGGAGTGAAGAATGAAATGCTTAATTTTCTGGAAAAAAAAAAAAAAAAAAAAAAAGAAATGAAAATATTTGGTATGAATATCAATAAACTGAGAGGTAACCAATTCATACATACACCTGCTTTCCTGGTTGATTTAACAACCCGTCTAAGTACCTTAAATCTGAAATTGTAAGGTAGGAAACAAAATATCTCCCAGCTCTATGGACGTATTGAAGGATTCCGTAGTAAACTTAATATAATGTAATCTACCTTAAAAGAAAATTATACAACACACTTCTTTTTTTGGAAAGCTTACTTGGATGCTCGATTTTTCGGTAAATTTGATATACCAGACTATTTCAGTTCATTAAAAATGAAACAAAAATGGTATATAAT
The DNA here is from genome assembly GCF_040183065.1 of Periplaneta americana. Lineage (NCBI taxonomy): Eukaryota > Metazoa > Arthropoda > Insecta > Blattodea > Blattidae > Periplaneta > Periplaneta americana. Next base: position 94,515,538 of record NC_091120.1, on the reverse strand, counting down.
GTTACGTTACTTAATGAAATAGTTCTTTTTCTTGTGGTTGCTGCAACTGATGTTGTAACTTCTTTAAGCTTCTTTCGTACATCGTCGGAAGTCAAATCTCTTCCAGATGACGGGTAAGGAACAACTGACCAACACTGCTTTTGAGCGAACTATATTCTTAACTTATAATCAACCGTACTCAATTTTTGGTGCAGAACCCACGTCAACACTTCAGCAAAATTGGCCCTAAGACGATTTTATTTCACGAAAAATTGAAACAATTTTAGTTAGTAAAAAATTCGCAGTATGACAACACATGAAGGACCAAGGCCGACCAGCCGGCTGCTGGCCTCACGTTCAGTCCACATGCTTCAGAAGAGGTGAACGATCATCCAACCGAATGGAGGTACCGTGTGGTTAGCATGACGATCCCCTCCCAGCCATTGTAGCTGGTTTCCGTTACCATATTTCGTTACCTATCGTAGCTGCACAAATTCATCACAATACTGGGTGAGCACCGGTCCCATATACTAGCCAAATTTTCATAAGAAAATTCCTTCTCCATGAGGACTCGAACTAAAGCGCATTCCATAACGCGAATCTAGGCATGAAGCCTGAGACCACGACGCTACGGCGCGGGACAATTATTTTGATTAATACATAAGTTTAGCTAGTGTAAATTAACACATCCGAGTTTTCTCTAGATTAGTGGTTCCCAAATTTTTTGAAGATGCGACCCAGTTTTGGCGAGACATTTGTTTGAGACCCTCCACTACTGTACTGGTAGGATAATTACTACATTAAAAAAATCCCTGTAAAATCGAACACAAACATAATTTTACTCAAAAACAGTGGATATTACTCATTGTACCAGTAACTGCAAGATGAAAAATCGGATTATGTATACCTATTTTTGCAATTCTCTTTGGCCCTCAGAGGGTCGCGACCCCCACGTTGGGAACCACTGGTCTAGATCAACAGAGGTAAGACAACTGACTATGAAAGTCTCAATGATGTTCGGTAATCTGTGACCAATTATTTTTATTACTACGTAACTTAAGTATGTGACATGAGTCTATACTGTATGAGTATTCGGCCCTTACGACTTATTAGGTCTATGTGCTGACATTTGTTTCACCTTCTTTAAGTGTTACCCTAATTTTTGTCAAGCGCTTTTGTGGTTCGCGTTTTACAATTATTTAGTTCTTTTTTTCACCGACTTTAGTAATGATTTTGATCACGATAATCGGGGTTATCGAGCTATTGAAACACTGTCGCAGGATATAATTCTGCTTTTGATAAAATATTTATTATTTTAATTACATATTATAATGCAGTTTATAACAATTTTCTACTGTAATTCTAAGTTGTTAAATAAAGGTAATATTTCTTTATTGAAAGCGATCGGCAAGCAATACATACATTAATACCTACACGAAATTCCTTTTAACGTCATACATTTTCAGGGATATTTAATAATTATTACTAAACTAAATACACATTTTACCTCTATATCTAGTTAAAAGCCCAGTAGGAATCGGTTTAAACTATTATCTTTACGTTTTCATGGCCATTGTGAACTAGCGTGTTAAGCAATAGCTACACCGTATCAATAAGAAAATATAAAGAATAGGCTACGTGTTTGGAATCATTAATCTTGTGAACTGTTTCAATAACGGTACGTTCTAGTTAGCAATAGCAACCGTAGCAAATGTAGCGAGTGTTGGGAATCAGAGTTCAGGTCCTGGTCGTATGTCAGTGTATCCGCAATCCTACGCCACGAACTGAAGAAGGCTGCAGTTGATGATGAAGACTCGATGCAGCATTGTAGCAGACCATAATACGCCACAAGTTGGAAATAATGCCAATGACCTTCCGTCCAGCTATGAGTATAAGTAATTGGAAACTGTATATTGACTGCGAAAAAAAAACACAGATGCGATGTTACAATATTATTGCTACTTCGGTTACATAATCACAGAAATAATACTGTTACTGCTCTATCGGCTACGACGTTAAAGACTGCTAAATACAGAACTGCCAGCGCCAACCGTGTACATTGCACAGTAAGTATAATATTAAAATGAAATTACAAATAGGGAAATAGGACGTTCTTTAAGGCTAGCGTCATAGCCTACTAGACCAAAATTACGCGACATAATTTAATTTTCATTTTCAGAGCCACACATCAACTCATTTCTATTCTCAGCTGTCAGTAAAGGTGGACACACTGGAAATTATTTGAATTTACGAGGGTCTCAAAAAGATGAAATAAGAAATGCTGAATACATTCTGTCCACATGAAACGGTATTAGTACGATAGTAGTATCCTACTATCGATGACACAAAACACATTTCAAGAGCTACTTCTAAATGTATTACTAAATCAGATACATTGTTTGAAAATACAATTAGTCAGAAAGAAAGAATGTTCACAATAATAGTATTTGCAATGTATAGTTTTAATGTCACAGAAAATAATTATTACAGGCAATTTTATTGATAATATATCCGCAAGTTTACATTCTTAAAAAAAACGGTTCTATAAGACTGCTTTCCCGTATTCCATAAACAAACTCGATTTTGAACCTTAATAAATAACTTTTCGGTAACAAAGAACATCATTTTTCAGAGAGTCTTCTTGTACAGGGACATCATTTTATTTTTACTTCAATTTTTATTGTACCTGAGTTTTTTAATGTACTTCACTCCCACCCCTTCTACTAATGAAGTTCAACCGTCCTCCACACAGATCCAAGACCGCATACACAGTTATAGTAGCCTTACGGTCATAGTAAACAGTACATTCCAAAAATATGTTCGCTTTTTCCAGTGACGAAAGAGCTTTCAATATTGAATCATTTTCGCACAGGTACTGTCGTCCATTTGCCTACGTCGTATCCCGGTTTCCCCCACCAGCTTTTATTCGCCAGCTAGTGGCTGGGCTGTCTTAGCTCTTTTCTGAGAACATTAATTTCTGTTAGGAATTGGACGTCTACGTAATATTATACAACTGTTTAAAATAACTTAAATAAAAGGGCCCCGTTAAGTAATTAACTATCACGTGATTTCCCCCCTTTCTACGACCCTGCGACATAACCACTTGGACGGACAGTAGATAGTATGTCTGAGTGATTTTATCTTTTCGGATCGGGCAGAAGTGAAGATTGAATTTACAGTACGTAAGGTACTCTTTTATAGAGTAGGTACAGGATTATTTCAATATGAGTTACTAGTACGAAGAACGAAACTGGTAATTGGGATTAGGTACAATAGTCTATAGTGCGATAATATGCACATTAGAACTGAAGCCTGTATCGAAATGAACGGCCACCATTAAAAAAAAATGTGTTTAAATATCCATATTACGATTATTTTTTAATTTAACTTCATTCTCTATATTGTACGCTAATGTGCTGTAGACAGTATAATATACACTGCATAATGAATACGTCCACATGGATAACTCAGTTCGTGAGTAAAAACACTCATTGTTAATACTGTACTGTATTTTGATTAAACGAAAACTTAATGAAAATGATCAAACTCAAAAGCGCAATGTTTCCTAGTTTACGTAAATGGATGAACTACTTTTCTTTCCTCCTATACCTAGTAAAGTGATTTGTTTGTATATTACGCCAGTATCATCGAACTCCAGTCGTGGAAGGGGGTAGCAAACGGCGTTGATCCAGAGGTATAGGCAAGTTAATATTAAAAATGTTAGTAAAAATAAAATGATGTCCCTGTACAAAAACACGCAGGCAGAAATTCGACTGTAGTCTGGCGTCTTCCACTTGAATACACGTGAAACGTTTATTACCGATAACATCGACTGTTGACCGGTTGTGGGTACAATGCGCGAGGCAGATCAGATCATCTTGCTATAATTTAGGTATCACGGCATCCTTCCTCTATCGGCAATGTTTACGTTGCCTGTCAGACATTATGGAACGCACTATACTACCTAGGTCATGGAAGCATGAAGCCTTCATGGCATGTAGAGGGAAAACCTTTACATTTGATATATTTGCTCATTTAATTTTACTATAATTTTATCGGAAGCAAAAGCATATTATAAACTTAAACATTTTTACTTAATTCAGTTGATTACGATTAAAGAGCGGAGTATTGCGAAGAATATGTAGGAAAAAAAAAAGAAAAAAAAAAAAGAAATTTATACCCCCAAAATATGGAGGGGAAAAATGTTCTTGGAAAAAATATTAACTTATCGTACTGCAGCAGGCACGAAGCGATGTCTGATAACGTTGCTAACCTTAACACGACCGAGTCTGCTGCACACGTTCCGAAATTCAGCTACAAATACCAAAATTAAGTGATACTCAAAACTAGAAGATATCACAAAAGTAAATAAACAGATAACACTGAAATATAATCTCCCACTTTATAAACTGGCTTTTACCACGATTATCTATCTCATTGTCCACTTGTAGCGACACTTCGTGCAAACATTGTAAACATTGCGTCAACAGAAGTCCAATCGTAAAGAGCGGCGCATCAGAGAGAGGCATTATTCCTGGTTAAGAAACAGAATCGACGACCAATGCTACAGTTTCAAAGCTGAAAGGAGAAAATGTTGGAGGTGTCATTTATTGGGTAAGGCCGGTTTCTTTTGTTGGGTAAGCGACAACTAATAAAAACCCTGACAGCTGTCGGTGAATTCACGAATACAGGAATTGTTAATCAGGTAATAGGCGCTATTTACGTAACAGGAAAATGGAACAAAATAACAATGCTTTCCTTGCTATAAATGAGGTCGCAATGTTCGGAATTCAGTCCTTTCCCAACCTGTACATTTTCTATATGTTTTCGTAATTTTATTCAGGAAAATGTAAGGATATTAGAGTGTGAAAAAATAAGTTTGATGCAAGAACGTGTTTACAGATACAAGTGAGTATTCACAGATTACGATTAAAGTATTCACTTGATCGAATCTGAATTCGGCTACATTTTGACATTCGGCTACGACCATTCTGTTACAAGCTACGTGACTAAGCATTTTGTTACGTTTAGCCGAATTCGGCCACGGTTGGAAACGCTCGGGTCTGTAGGCAGAGATGCCGAACTGAGGCTTTTCGGTGCTCGAGGCTACGACAATCGGATTCGAGGCTCTCCCGGGAGCTGCGTACCGAGAGGTGAGGTGTCTTCGGTTCTTGTGGCGAACAGAGCGTAGGCCATGTAAATGCGAGGCATTGGCGAAATTTGCAGACTTAAGAGAATAAATTGAAATATTTTTAAAGGAGAAAAATTCGACGTACCTAATTAGAAGATGACGTTTGGTGACAAGACCTTTGATTCCTGTCCGACATGTCTACCAAATTAAATGACCTTAACATAAGTCTTCAGGGAAACGTTTCGTTGGTACCATATTTACGTGACTAAGTCAAAGCGTTTATTCGTAAACTGTCCTTGTACCATATGAAACTAAGTGCAAATAATTTAGAGAATTTCTCGACATTTAGATTTTTTTCTTCGTCTTTGGATCCAGTCAGGAAGGAAAATTTAATTAGTCATTTGTACAGCCTGTCTGAGGAATTTAAGCAACGTTTCTCTGAGTTTGATCTAATGAAAAAGAAGTTTTCACTATTCACTTCCCCTTATACAGTAGACCATTGTCCCAGGATTATTCGGGAGGTTTTGCTTCCGAACTTATCGAACTACAGTGCGACTCTGCTTTGGAAGATAAGCAAAAGACATCAATGATTGACGAATTTTGGAAAGCTGCTGCAAGAACGCGACGATTTCCTACGTTAGGTTCTTTTGTTGTAAATATGTTTTCATTGTTCGCGAGGACTTATGTTTATGTAGCTTCATTTTCATTAATGAAATTGACAAAGTCACATATTCGTAGAAGAATGTCGGATAAACACTTGTCTAATTATCTTCGTATTATAGCGATGTACCGAAGTACATATGATATTTCCATGCAGAAATTCTGCGTTATCGTATGATGAAGGATCGGTGGAGCGGAGAAAAACTCTCTCCGGCATCGGGATTCGAATCCGGGTTTTCAGCTCTATATACTGACACTCTAGCCACTAAGTCACACCGAATTCCAATTCCGATGCCGGATTGAATCCTCTCAGTTTCAGTTCCACCTCTTACTTTCCCTTTAGTGGCCAAGCCTCATGCACTGTGTCACAGATGTGTGACAGTGGTACAATGCCCAACACACTATGTGCAGAGGCGCACTCATTACGAGTGACTAAGTAGCCGGGATCCAACGGAATGAGCGCCGTCTTAAATCACTAAGTGATTATATACGCATATCATATTATAGCGAACCCGGGTTCGAATCCCGGTGCTGAAGAGAATTTTTCTCCGCTCCACCGATCCTTCATCATATGATAACGCAGAATTCCTGCATGGAAATATCATATGTACTTCGGTACATCACTATAATATGATATGCGTATATAATCACTTAGTGATTTAAAATGACGCGAAGCTCATTCCATCGGATAGCGGCTCCGCCTGGAGCCTCAGTTCGGCACACTGCTGTACGGTATGTCCTACTGTACAGTGAATAGAGCCACTGCACTGTAGTATACTGGACACTGGCTCTGATATTATAATAGGTTGCTTGTGAATGGGTAATTTGTGTATTGCATAGCAGTGGGTATGACATATGTTATTGGTGCTTTGAGAAAAATCTAAGCTCATCTCCAAAACTCTCCAGTAAATCAGAAATACATCAAAGGAAGGTTGGTGATCGGAAATATGAATAGATGTGAATATTTGTTCACAACGAAACACAAAAATTATGATTCCCAATACTCTGCGATTAATGGGTAAAATATGAAATTTCATATGTTTCCGCTCTCTAGTTACAGGGACATCACTTTATTTTTACTTGCATTTTTACTGTACCTGCGTTTCTGAATGTACTTGACTCCCACCCCTTTCACTAATGTTCCTGCTCCCGTCAGCCACATAAACTTACGGCGGCTGTTGCATTCGAAGTCTGCTACCAGTGAAGTGAACAGTACAGAGTATAGTGTGTTTCAGAAATATGGTTGCGTTGTCTATAGAAGAAAGAGCCTATATTATTGAAGCTTATTTCCAGGGGCAGGTATTTATGGAGATTAACTTTATCAATTGTGTTTTTTAATATTGGTGTCGGCGGAGATTGTTAGAGATTGATTTGTACTCTCGGCGCGTATTAATGGAAATTTTGAAAAATACAATTATTTTGAAATTAGAGTATTAACTCAGTATGAATATTACTGTCCAAATAATTAATATTAAAGTTTCGTTGGATTCTGATAAAGGTGCGGTATGGCCAATAGACAATATTTGTTGGATTGAGACTGTATTTAACACACATGCATTAAACACGAAAAAAAACTTGCAGTCCTCAAATTAACACTTTCAAATTATTAGTGAAATGTTGAATTCTCCGTATTTTTTGTTCACTAATGTAATCAGAACACCTGGAATACCATGCAATGTAGCCTACTTCGATATTATAACAAATTCAAAAGAAAAAATAGTCCGAAAAAAGAACTCAGAATATGAAATTCGCTATAAAACTACACAAAAATAATAATTCGCGAATGTGTTCATATTTCGCTATTAGAACTCTATTTCGCGATTTGTCGTGATTATTTTATCCGCATATTATTAATCAGAATCACTTAATTCGTAAAGATTAGTAAAAATCTATTGTATATCTATTATGTCGTGATTTTCGCGATCTCCATAAACACCTGGCCCTACTTATTTCGCACAGGTACGGTGTGTACCATGACTGAATAACTTTATCTGTGTGGACTGAGCAGAAATGAAATTAGAGTTACCGAAAGTACGGTAATATGCTGAAAAAAGTAGCCATTATATATATAATGAATACAACCGCCTGAAGAGCTGAGTTTGTGAAAAAAAAAACAGTTACTACTATACTGTATTTTGTTAAAATACCTTAAAAGTAATAAACAAACTGAAAGTCGTAATATCGCATTTCCCTGTAACATACTCGTAAGTGGATACACTACTTTTCTCTCCTCCTTTAGCTAGTAAAAGGAGTTGTTTACATATTGCACTGGTAACACCAAACTCCTGTAATGGAAGGGGGTAACAGTGTTTCCGAGTATAGCCAGGTTAATGTTAAAAATGTTGGTAAAAATAAAGTGATGTCCCTGTATAATCGATTAATACTAAACGTGTCTGGCCGTATTCATAGACATTCTTAGCGCGGGCTTCCGGTGGATGATCAGCGTACTAACGTTTTTCGTATTTATAAACCAGTGTTAGCGATATGATATGATATGAATCCCGTACAAGTAGCCAGTCGATAGCCGGGGCTAGTTTAGCACGCTCGTAGCGCGGGCTAGCGAAATGTCTATGAATAGCACTCGTAGTGACTTATGAGCAACTTTACATCGTAATTCTGTGGAAAGTCAAGATATTTCACACCTAAGAGAATTTAAATTCTGCGTAATAAATAGAAGTCATAGGCTACTACTAAATTCACAACAAAATTAAATTGACAAGTGAGAGCAACATGTTCCCATAATAATATGGTATTTTGCTATTTGGAAATGTGTCAAAGTGTCTAGCTATTATTATATCGCTATCATAAGGAAAGTACGTGATTTCTGAGCTAATTTTCCGTTCTTTTGTGTTATTGCCATACCTTGTTATCCTTCTACTTGATAACGCGCTTCACTAACACCAATTCAGAAGTTATATTCTAAAGTGGATATGTCCGCCTTTCAAGGTCCCTTCAGCAGCTCAATGCTAGAGCGAGGAATTTTTATTTCACAGACTTCGGTTCTATGCTAGAATTTCACCAACATCTTCCAGTTCGCCTTTAATTTTCCTTCATATAAAATTACTTTATGTAAGAAGGAACTTTCGATGATACTGGAGAGGCGCAAGCTTATGAGATATCTATAATATCTGATGGCCGTTAAGCCACCACTGATATTTCCAGGCCCGGAACTCCATCCATAAGGGGTTCCTTTCATTTGACACTTTCGTCCTGGGTATTGCAGCTATAATGAATGAATTATGACGATCTGAAGGAATGCAATTTGCCTCCTTTAGAAAAAACTAACACTATACATACATACATACATACATACATACATACATACATACATACATACATACATACATATATACGCCTACTGGTTTGTCATGCGAGGAATAATTGACAAATTTTACTTGAAAATTTCTCATTATTCTAATCTGTCTCGAATTAGGACTCATCTAATTCGTACGCCTAATATAAAATTCTATCGATAGAGCAAATTCGGTTCCTCTTAAACCTATTTAAAGAAGTAAAAGTATAGTAAAAGTATCCTCTTTATGTATACAATGAAGACACATGGGAACATCGGAGAGGGGCCAATGCTTTCATGAAATCAGTTATATGGTCGGTACCACGCTCCGACAGCGTTTTACCCCCTGAAGGACTCGGTCTTCAATTGGACAGAACTATTTTACTCCGTAGGACAACAAAATTCACGATTTTTTTATTTCAATTCTAGTGCATTTGACATTTATTTATATTCTTATTTATTTATTTTATGGTATTTGTTTACTTTCCTAATTAACAATAATGTTGAACTTCATAGTTTACACAGTATGTAAGGGATCATTAAACGAGAGAAAATGATTACATAAAAATTATAGGAAAAGCAAAGTGTTCTGTGAAAATCTACACAATATGTAGCTTTAACGCAAATATCCAAGAACTGCAAAAGTGTGAAACGTAGTTTCCGGTATTCACCGTCTACCCAATTAACCCACGGCGTTTTGTGCAATAGCTAGTTTAAAGTGGTTCGTTTAGTTAAACAAAACTACTCAAAACATATTAAAATATAGAATGTTCTTGTATTTGGAGAGTTATACCAATATGACCCCGTACGTAGGCCTATAAGTTACACTGAATTGTATAATGCAACAAATACGATATTGCGAGGTTCTTCAGTCCTTACTTTTCCTCATTACCGCAAATTAAGAAGAAAGAAATAAACTCAAAACAGATTACAGACAGCAAGGTAAGTCATACTGTTTTGCGCATTCTCCTTTTAGCTTTATTTACATATTCTTATCTCAATGTATTTTATTTCCAATAATTATATATCATTTAGGAGCTCTTTGTAACAAAAATGAAGTGTTTATGTTATCTGTCATACATATGGCTATATAGTGACGTATTGCACAACTAGACTCGTTACGAGTATTCTTTTTCACAGTCGCAAGAAGGTTGCCAAGCATTCAACCTGCGATATAAGTTCCTCTCTACGGTATGTATACGTATATTCATTGCGGTTATATTGAAAGCTACACAGTATTCATTTTTATGACAGTGAATTTCTGTTGGTGTTAAGATTTTGTATTGAGATTAAGAACTGTTAATTTCACACATTTTAAAATGAAATCAAGATTTCGTCTTTCAATTTTTGTGTAGGTCATTAAAACGCGCCATATAATGAAGTCCGTGAATTTTAAAATACATTACGAGAGAAGTGAACGTGGTATATGCAACCGTTAAAACGCGAATTTTGTGCTGCTTTAATTCCCCAGTCGTGGGTTGGAAACGAATTTAGAATGAAATTATGTAAATTATGAATATGATATGTCTTTGATAAAGATGTTGTGTAGGGCACCGGTGTAGCTCAGGCGGCTAAGGCGCTTGTCTGCCGATCTGAAGTTGCGCTCGGAACGGGTTCGATTCCCGCTTGGGTTGATTACCAGGTTGGATTTTTTCCAAGGTTTTCCCAACCGTAAGACGAATGTCAGGTAATCCATGGCGAATTCTCGGCCTTAACTCGCCAAATACCATCTCGTTATCATCAATCCCATAGACACTAAATGTCCTAGTAGTTGATACAGCGTCGCTAAATAACCAATTAAAAAAGATTTGTGGCCAGTACTCCAGATATAAATGTAGGCTAGTGTGATCAGATCAACTAATGACTATTCTAAAACATCGTTCTTTTAGACAAAAAAGCAAAACTTCTTCCTTCCATCTCAGTTCAGACTTTACAAAATTCAGTGTTATGAAGATGGCATACTTCTTATTTACACGTGTTTACAAATTATGTTTTTACATCGTGCTGCAATAGTATATTACGATACAAGGTTGGAAAGTGCTTATTACAAAATCGAGGAAAAGTTTGAAAAACGAGCAGAGCGAGTTTTTCAATTTCAGAGATTTTGTAATGCACTTCACACACGTGTATTGTACAGTATTTTTTGCAGTATATTTTGAAAATAATATATATTTTTAAAAATATTAATATACAGAGTGGAAGTGAAATAACCTTGCAGATTGAAGGGCACGGTAGGGTATATGTAAATGAATAGAAAACCTATTATACGTTTTGTGAATAAATGCACAGTTAATTAGAAAATTAAGTTTGAAGTTTCAACATTGTCCCTATTACGCTCTACTCGTGATACAGACGTAAGAGGTCAACGAACTCTGTGAGTCTCGTTACGTAATCTGCTTTCTGCCAAGACGTTGCCACACGCGCGCTAAATGCAATGCTTAAATCTAGGTATTTTTTTAAAACTAAATTTACACGAAAACCGTGCACGCTATTGAAATACGCCAGAGGGATAAATTATTCTTTATTAATTTTCCTATCGATATGGATAAAAATCACGATCCTACTCGCAATAGTTACCGAATAAGAGATTGTTAAACATTGGGGAATTTTTTTCTGAACTTTCCACCAATATGATATTGTGACATTCGGGAGTCGATCGCATCCCACAGAGGTCGGGGATGCACGAGGAAAACGAGCGACGCAGCCACCTTCTTCGCTGCGGCCGCTCGGATCTGGGGGGACAGACGTAAGAGGGGGGCACGGACGCGACGAAGGGTGAGAAGGGAGTAAAGCAGATGGTGACTGAGGGGAGAAACCTAGAGAACTCTGGACAGGCGTTATCTTCTAGGCATCTGTCGATTGTTCGCGAAATCGTACTCTCCAGAAACTATGGTTTAGTTATAAATACAACACGCGAGTGAACTTGAGCAGTGTTGTTGTAATCGTTGGACAGCAAGCCAGCCAGTCTTGTGTAGCAGTGAAGCCAGCCTTGAGACCGGAGTTCGACTTGAGTTGTGTCCGTAACTGTGGGAGCCGGAAGCCCTGAGTTCGAGTGCAGTGGACCGCAGTTGGGGGACCTGGGTTCGAAGTTCAGCGGATTGTGTCTGAAGATCTGGGGTTCGAGATACTGTGAACTCGAGTGACTGAGCTAGAAGAACTAGCCAAGGCAAACTAACTGTGAAATGAGAACTGACAGTTCTGTTTTGTAAATAGTGCTTTGTGAACATTAGTTAAGATTAACAGTTCATTGTTGTTCTCAATAATCCAAGTAAATTGTCATTGTCGTCTGTGGAGTGCAATAACGAATACTGTGTTACTGTGTGGAGTGGAAATCACATTGCTGACGGGAGTAGAATTAAATTGTAGAAAGTGATTATTATTGTCGTAACAATAAAGTTACATTCTTGTTTTGAATAAAAGTTACAATATTATAGTTTTTTGTTACCCTACAACATGAGCTATTCGTTCTGGAAATCTGCAAGTCTATTTCACTTCCATTCTGTATAGTACGTTAGACTATGAACAGTTGACTGATTCTCAACAAAATGTTTGTCATAGGTGTCGGTAGATGGCAGGAGAAGTTTTAATTACAACCCTAGAGCAATTATTTATAATATTTCAGCATAGCCCTACTTATCTAGATTGACAACTCTGAATTCAGTAAAATCAAGTTCCATTAGTGGCGGCCGTTTGCTGTAACGACAAAAAAACACACTATCGAGCAAAAACGATATTACCATTCGCAGTTTATTATTATTATTTTTTTTGAGTTGAAGATTGGACATAAAGGAGGTTAAAGTGTCAATATCTTTGAAAATTAGATTTTCCAAAAAAGAGTCAATGTTCCTAGTTTAATCCAGTAAGAAAGGAGGAAAAGTTCAATTGTAATTTTACTTAGAACTTAACTTCTCCCATAGATGTGCAAAATGTGTAATATTACATTATTATTTGCACAAGAAAGCCCTATTTTCTACGGTGTTTCTCTTTGGCACTTACAGCTTCTTTATGTCCAGTCTGAAGAGGTGGCGGTGTACGATCATCCTCTCCTCTACTTCTTATAGAGGCTGTTATTCGCCAGATGTATGGTACATTGGATGATTGGATGCGCGCAGTGGAAGACTTTTAGAAATAAATAGTGTGAATTTGTATAACAGATATAATTAACAAATAATGGATAACAATATACATGAATGATGAATGAAATAACATGTAGATATGAAATTAAGTCAATGAAAATATTACAAATTAATCTGAATAACCAGTAAACCAATAACTAAATCGTGGAGACTTTAACTACACTGGGCGAACATACTTACAAGTCGTAATACAATCTGATATACCCATTTCTCAATAATCAGTTGTTGACCTATTAAGCATTTAGTCGTTGAGGCATTCTCTCAATATACATACATACATACATACATATATATATATATATATATATATATATATATATATATATATATATATATATATATCCAACTAGATATAAACCTCAACGCCCAGTCAGTATGCTAACTCATAACACATGCCCCATTCAATTAGAGATAACACAACATCTGATTAACCAAATTCAATGTACACATGAGCTCAGTATTACACAAAGAATTTACCCAATACAAACTGTCGCACGACTGATCACTATATAAATTACCAATTCCACATATGTCTCACATAAACTGTGCAGATAGCACTAACAATAATCTCTGTACCTTACAGTCAAACAATGCCCAAGATATATATATATATATATATATATATATATATATATATATATATACACGATAGATAATAAGTAACCGACGATAATTTCAAATATAAATGATCGTTTGAAAAGCAACGGAAAATCAATGCACTCGATTCCTGAATACCGGCGTGGAAACCAATAATAACCAATATGGAGTAGCAAGTACTAGAATAGATAACGAGGCGCATACTATTCTAGTTCATTACACCGTCTATTACGATGTAAGCCCAGAGATCGTAATCACTACGCTATCACCAAAACCACCTTGGAACTTCAATACTACCTCACATATCAAAGTTATTTCTCATCACGTAATCCCCCAATGCAATACAACCTCACATATAACAATTACATCACATCATGTAATCGCAATTACTTAACCCAAGACGTATCATCAGCGAGCGATTTCCATACACGATCCATCACAATATCTCAAACACAAACAACCAAAAATGAGAATATCACAACCCAAATTTGCCTACTCCAATAATGACAAAACTGATACAACTTATTGCCGCACTAAATCCCAAAATATATTTCAAAGAAGGTTTCATATAATCCGTAAATACTCAAGTGAAATATAAAAATACACTATTCTCGAACAATCTAACACGACGAACTTAAGTTACCAGTGTAGAATACAGTCCGAGCTCTTTTCCTGAGTACACGTCGATTGCCTGAATGAAGTTGTCGGTACGCGGCCTGGCTGCTGAGTAGTATTATCGGTACTAGCTCCGACTCCTGAGTAACGTTATCAATACGGACTCCGGCTCCTGAGTAATGTTAGATATAACTGCGCGTAGCCAAGTAAGCTCGTTTTCCCTCTCTACTCGTCTGACGTAACCAACCGGCCAATAGGATAATTTGGATAAGAAAATGAAGGAAATCGTAGCGCTATCTATGACATATCATCTGAGAGCACTCTGTCGGGCGAAGTGACGTACTAGATGGACAACCAGGATGTCGAGCACGGCTCAAGTCTTCATTATTATTGAAAAGACATATATACATTAAATAATTTATAATGCACTCAGATAAGAAGACGAACTTCCGTTTTCTCACTACGTGAACAATAAATTATAAGGCTTAAAGTGATTCATGTCAATAATGTTGCACGACTTAACATAATTAACTATTTACACTTATTTTTTTATCATTTCATATATTATTTTATTTTATTATTAGAGGAAGCCTAAAGAGAAAGTTTTCTGGTGCTGCAAAAGAATTCCCGACCATAGCTGTGCTAAGCTGCAAGCTTTTAAACTTAGAACTGCGGCTCGGGCTACATAGTAAATGAAAGCCATGAGTATTAATTTTTAGATTAGCCTATACAATTATTTTACTTCTTTATTCTTAGTTACAATTTCGACAAGTATAGGTGGAATGATTTCTTGGACCGCAAGTAATGGACGATGATAGGAGGAGTATGACTGTAGCGAGTGAATTTAAATCCTCCCAAATGTCTCAATTAGATTATATCTTTACAGGAATTCCGAGAGTGTTAGTTCTCTATCCAACTGCAAAGAAATAATTAACATATCTCTTATAGTTTCCTTTCAGTAGTAACCGTTTCAAATTCTGCACTTTTTGGGACATCCAAAATTCCATATGTACCCCCTCCTCCACACTTGGGAAAGGACGTAGGCCTACTTCTGTTACAGAACGAGATAGTACCATAGTCTTAGTATATACAGTCACGAAGATGGGTTGTGAGGGTACTAGGAACAATAGACTGGGCCGGTACTATTTCGCATTGTCTGTAATGAGGCGATATTAGCGATCCTAGTGGTTAGCAACTATCTATGGATGCATATTTACTACGTATTGAGCTTCGTGACTGTATATACTAGACTGTGATAGTACTGTATGCCACTCAAAGTAATGAAATACATCTTGTTTTCCATTTAGTTTGTCTATTACAAAAATTAAATAAAAAAAATCATAAGACGGCCATTTTTGCCGCGCACCCTCTCCCATCACGTATCTGGTCTAACCGGTTTACGTATTGCTAAGAAGCGACATCTATCCTCTATCTCATACCTGCACAAACAGCGCTCAATGAGCGCGCGCGCTCCTTTGGAGCGGGAGAGCCGTGTTTACAGCTCGCCGAAACGGAAAGATACTTCAGAATGACATGGACTTGCTATAGGTAGAGGAGAGGGAAACGACCACTCAGCTATCTAGTGGAGTGCAGTGTGTAGGTCTATTCTCAGTAACTGTTTCACGTTGCTTACCTACTGCTACAGTACAGTATGGGGGAATCTAAAAGACGGAACATAACATTTAACATTTAACGATTTACAGCTAGAACTTATTGATCTTCAATGTGACCTAAGGGCTAAAGATCGTTTGAATAATACTACTAGCCTGGTTGAGTTTTACAAGACTAAACATTAGCAATAATATCCACGCCTACACAGGCTGGCTGTGAAAATGATTACTATGTTTGGCTCAACATTTATATTTGTCAGCAACTGTTGTCTATAATCAACTTTAATAAAGGCAGACATCGGACATCTGTAAGTGATGTTTCATTACGATTAGTAGTCTACTGTTCCTTTCAGCTGCCAACAGCATAAAACCTCGTTTTGATGTACTGATAAATAAAAATATAACAAAATGATATTGTATATATAAGTAGCTATAGAATTTATATTGGGCGGCCGGTTAGCTCAGTTGGTAGAGCAGCTGGCTACGGACTGGAAGGTCCGGGGTTCGATCCCAGGTGGTGACAGGGGTAAAAGGCGGTCAGAGCGTGGTGCCGACTACACCACCTCATTCTAGTGCCGAGATCATGGAAAACATGGGACACTACCTCCATGTCCCCCAAGTGTCTTCATGGCATGTTACGGGGATACCTTTACCTTTTTATAGAATTTCTATTATTTCTGTAAAATAAATATTTCTGTATTAATTAATAGTAGTCCAAGATAGTTTAGCAAACAGTGAACGGGAATTCATTTCATAAACACTCGTAATACTACTTGTGTATATTTTGTACGAGATCACCCTTCTTCCAGCCCACCCTTATACAGAGCGCAGCTAATATCTGCATTCCGCTCATGAGCTGTGAGCCGGCTCGGAGACCGCAAACCTTGTGCTCTATCCAATTGTAAATAAATCATTAACGTACTGTTCTAGTTTCCGTGCAATAAGCGTTTCAAATTCTGCACCTTATCGAACAACGGAAAGTCCACACGTATTCACTTACCCATATTCCCGAACGAATGTAATTCTACGTCAAAGAACATTACGAGGGCCGACAGAGAGTAACTTTCCCTTGAGGCATTTACAGAAGGAAAACACAATATTTCATGGACAGATTTATTGGAATAGATACAGTAAATGTTGAGCTATTTTTAAACATATTCCCCACCGAAATTGAGACACGTGTCATACCACGGGATCAACTTTTGTATCCCTGTGTGGTAGAAGTCTGCCGCCTAGGATCGGAGCCAGTGTGTGTGGCTGTCTGCATTTTTTCTGTTGATCGCACGGTATGACAAATGTCTCATTTCCGGTGGGGAATATGTTGAAAAATAAGTCAACAATTGCTGTATCTGTTCCAATAAATCTTTTCATGAAATTGTGTTTTCTTTCTATAAACGGCCCCAGAGAATCTTACTTTCTGGAAGGTCCTCGTAATTGCGTTCGAGTAGCCAAGATTTATATAAGTACTTGTTTTGACATTTTTAACACGGTGAAAGGAAAAAATAACTTTTTTATCTGCTCCCATGAGAATGTTTGCTTGTTAGACAAAACATGACCGGCTACCATACGCTAAGTCCCCTTCGGAAGCCTTCGGTTGATTCCGTCGGCTCAGTTGGTATAGCGCTGGCCTTCTATGCCCGAGGTTGTGGGTTCGATCCCGGGCCAGGTCGATTGCATTTAAGTGTGCTTAAATGCGACAGGCTCATGTCTGTACATTTACTGGCATGTAAAAGAACTCCTGCGGGCTCAAATTCCGGCACACCGGCGACGCTGATATAACCTCGGCAGTTGCGAGCGTCGTTAAATAAAACATAACATTCCATTCCGTGAGGTTTACACGTGAAGGAAATTCTTAAGCACGACTCCGCTCTTTTTTCCTTTGTTTTGTTTGTTTGTTGCTTTTTCTGTCTGTTTGTAGGTCAAGTGTTATGAACAACCTGTAACGAAGATATATTCAAGGAGTAAATTAGGTGCAAAATAAATATTCTTTCCCTAGCCGTGTGAACCAGGCGCCGCCCGAAGTGAACTTAGACAAGTGCACGCTACAGGAGATCGGTCATTTTTGTGTCTAAGGCTGCACCTACATAATATGTCATAAATAATTCAGATATTTGGAAGAATAATTTTGTGTGACACTTCTATTTACAGTGAAATATACAACATAGTAGCATTGTTCTGTGGTGTAGGAGACGTGTACACATAATATATTACGTACTTAAAGTACTATTAATCTCCCCACACGATTGTTATTGTGACACGACACTTGTAGTCCCGTTATCTAAACTCATACTCAAGTGTTCGAGCAGTCGATTTAATGCATTCGTTTCTGCTCCATTAATCAATGAATACCTATTGACTAATTTATGACTTTAAAAAATTAGTTTCAATATAAATTTGTTTAAATACAAAAACGACAGTGAAATAGACATGGAAACAGTTGCAAGGACACATACGGAATTCAGAAGTTCTGAGTTAAATTTTGTTCGTAGACTCAGTTAATGGACGGTGTTAACTACAGTTAACAACCAGGATAAAATTTGCATGTGGCTTTCATTAGTGATTTAAGAATGTGACTACGATAATATGTCGGTTTTTCACTCCTGGAAATTTTGTTAAAATCTTTCTAAGTTCAAGTGAAGTTTGTGGTGAATGAAACAGATTTTGGAAAAGTTTATCAAGGTAATACCGTTCCCCATATGATCATTCCACTTACTCTCTACAATATGATAACCATGCCTTTCATAAGCGTAAAACCAAGTGTGTAGGACAACCTGAAGTAAGAGGTTGTCGGACAGTCACTTAATTTAAATCAAAATTACATAAATTCTTGCTTAAGATATTAAGTACTGATTAATATTTGCTACTTATAATGAAACTAACACCTGTCCATTATTATTATTATTATTATTATTATTATATTATTATTATTATTATTATTATTATTATTATTATTATTATTATTATTATTATTATTAGCTCAGTCAGCTGAGGCACTCTGCCGGTCCGGCTTAATCCCTATAATACAGTTCCAGTAAACTAGTATTAAATTAATTTTCATCATTTAACTCAAACCATTCCAAGTGGGCAGCCACCGTGATGCCCCGTGGCTGCCCTGGGTTTCGTAGGAGCCGTGTCAAGCCCCGGATGTGTACAGCCAAACATAACAATTAACTTGCATATCAATGCGTGGATAAGCGGAAACTCTTTTTGTTCCAAGTTCTTATAAAACGCAACGAGGCCGCCTGGAATATTGTAATATCTACCTTTCAAAATTGTGTGACACTGAAGCCTTATCAATTCTCTTTGGAATTTGACTGGAGCTTGCTCAGCATTTACAGAAAAGGGCGTCATAAAAATGTTCACAAAGTTCCTACACGCAGCGACGGATTGTTTGCGGAGAGAGTTGTCTCAAATAACATCACCAGGGAAGGACACAATATCTCTGAAGTTGAAATCATGCACTCCTTAACAAACATTCCTTTCGTAAAAGGCTGGCTACTTTTGGCGATATTTAGGGCAAAAATATAGCTTGCATAGACAGCTTTTTCGGAACTTGGCTCAATGTGCTGCGAAAGAAAGGGAAAAATGAATTTTTAATGACATTGTCACTATACAAAAAATACATACATAGTTAAATGGACAGAAAATCCTTTAACAGTTTAACAAACTTTTTATAATAATTCCCATGCATTGTTGATAACTGTTCAATATAAACTTACTATAACCTAACCATTAATTTAATTATTTCGCCCTTAGAGTACTTAATTAGTTAAAATGATATTTAACTCGTAGTAAGAAGACTGCATTTCGACTTTTAGTTTCGTTATTAATGCCTTCCTCTCTTCGCCAATATGAGCGTGGGTATGAGAATGTTTAACTTCAAAGTGTCGCTTGATGTTACGTTTTTGCCCCTACATTGATATGGCATATTAAACATTGAACATTGTTGTCGTGAGATTAGACAAGATACAAGACCTTCCAAGAGGAGTTAAATCCTGAACCGACTGTAGACGCACTTCTCTTCATTCTTATTCAAAACAATTAAGCACAAACGATTGTATACCACCATATAGATGAATGAATGACTGATGGAACGCGTAATCCAGCAAAGCCTGAAGAATATTATCGAAAAGTCGAGAAGAGTTGATGATCGCATGTATTTGTACACCACCACAACCTCAGCGACAGAGAGGAGTGGGGGTCCGCCCTGGGCAGACCAGGGCAGCGTCCGGGCGCTCTAGCCCTCAAACGCTCTGATTTAACTAACTCGTTAACTCAACTTAATTATAATTATTTTTATAGTGCATATAGATTAAATTTAATCATATTAGCTCATAATTAATTTATTACTTTTTCGAATAGGCTTTATCTCTAAATAAACACATAATAGTCGTTAAAGTTTACCTGAACTTTGTTGCTGTAGAAGAATCTTTAATGTATTGTAAATATTCATAATTTAAATATGTATTTCACTATAGTACTAAGGTTGGTTGAGTGGCAGAGAAGGCCTTATGCCTTTGACCGGCTCTATCAGCAAAAATAAAACATTCTATAAACTTTCCTATGACGTGGGATTAGTATGGAAAAATTTCCATGGAAGGAGAATCCTTACAGTTGGAGCTTAATGCTTGAGTTTTCAGTTTTTGATACGACGGTGATGACATGATACTGTACGTTGACTGATGCTTGCCAGAGAGAAGGGGTAATATTTGTCCAGGTTGGAACTAGTGAAATGTATCGGCAGACGGCAGTTACAAGAAGGCTAGCTGTGTTGCAACACTTTACTAAGCGAAGGAGAGGCTAGATAATAGGCCTATTCTTTGATTAAGAGTTGAAACTAAGTTTCGTGTTAATATTAGCTAAATTGGAAACAAATTATTGTTATCATGTGGCGTCCTTGGAGTCTGTGTATCGAAATATTGATAGTGAAAATGAACGTTGTGTGTCATCATTAGCCATACACACAGTTAGCTAAAATAATTCAAAATGTATATGTGGGAAGAGGCCGATTCCATGACTCACTTGCAAAAATCATAGCTGCGACAGGAGTACTGCGCTGAACGTTGATCGAAATAGTTGCGCTAGATATAGCAAAATATTCTACGCAAAAATTGTGCTTCTAAAACGGAAAAGATTCCGTAAAATCTATTAATTTAGTTGTGATCTAATTCGAAGAATAGAGTATAATTTTATATAAATCAAACCGTCCCGACTATGGAAAACATGTTCCCTTACCACAGAACCACTGAACCCGCGTTCAGCGCAGTGCTTCCGTCGAAGCTACGATTTTTTGCAAGTGTGCCATGGCATTGTCTTTCTCCCTGCTTAAAATGTTTATATAGATTTTCAGTTACCTAATATGTATCATTTTTGTTGACGTCATACAAAATTTTGTGATTTAAGCTTAGTAGGAAGATTATCACCCAAAATTGTGACCATGTGGTCAGAATGGTGCAGAGCCGCCGTGTTTGGAAATATAGATCAGACAGAAGATAAAAAACCAACAGTCACAGCGGGAGAGAAAATTTTTTTTCTGAAATTTGAATCCTGTTAAAATGCCAAATATTCATCAGAATTAAGCAAGGACATGTATTCCTTCGATTTGCGAAATTAAATCATAATTATTCATCTTTCGCTATATTTCCCTATGAAAAATGAAGGTGATGTTTTGGAAGATGTTATTTTTAGTTCTTCCAGGATATAGGCTATGGGTTATAGTTATAACAGTCTGATCAGTTTCTTTCTTCATCCACTCTTTCCAACACAACTTTGTTTCTTATTCTGTCTGCCAACTTCACACGCTCCATCCTTCTCCATATCCACATTTCAATTTCTTCTAGTCGCTTCTCTTCACTTCGTCGTAATATCCATGTTTCTGTCCCCATACAATGCCACACTCCACACAAAGCACTTCATTAATCTCTTCCTTAGTTCTTCCACCAGAGGTCCGCAGAAGATGCTCCAAAGGAAGCTTTCAATAAAAAAAAGGAAGATCTTCTGCGGACCTCTGGAGAAAGAACTAAGGAAGAGACTACTGAAGTGCTTTGTGTGGAGTGTACTTCGCTAGTCTCTTCCTTAGTTCTTAGAGACTTGTGATAAATTTATATTTTTAGCGGTTTTTCGAGACTTAATTTCAAGGCATTACTTCTTCACAAACAGGTTTGTTCTTCAGTTTCACATTAATTTCTATGAAAAGATTTGTAGTTTGCT